>NC_087373.1:0-113784 GCF_031761385.1 Necator americanus
TACCTCGATTTATCAAGAAATTGGTTCGTAGAATAACAGAAGAGAAGAAACAGAGTATCCTGGTGCATATTCCAGAATTGAACGATATTTCGGACGCCTTTGGTACACTAAGCTACGTTTTCATAGAAGCGAGACACTCAGACAAAAAGATTGCGCTGCCAAAGATCACAATTGAAGTGACCGAAACGCTCGAAACGGTCCTCATGCAACACGAGCAAATAAATGGCGTGCAGTCCGAGCCCGAGAAGCTTCTCGTACGGCGATTTGTTCCAAAGTTCTCTACGGTTCTTAGGAAAATGATTTCCATATTTCTGATCTGCTTCTCCTTCGCCCAAATCTTAATTCGACCATTATTAGACTTCTTGAAATATAACGAATATCTCAGCACAGTCCTCGACAACATGATCCACCCTGTGCACTACTGCGTAGAGCTACTACAGATCAACTCTGATGAAACAGTGTTGTGTTTACTTCATTGCATTGTTCAAACTTGACAATCTTGCATTTTTATCCTTCTTTGTGATGGTCACTCTTTCTACTGGGGCCGTCTTCAGCATTGTCATGGGTATCCGTAGGCTGTGGAATCCTGCTTCTGATGGCATGATATTTCTCCCATCCAGGGTCAAGCGTGAGTTGAGAATTTCTCAACAGGGGTCGTAAAAGGTGTGTCGGATCAGGGGGGGTCCTAAGAGGGGGTCGAAAAATTGAGAAAAAATTAAACTAGGGATCGGAAAATCAGAAAAAATGTTAGGAGCAAAGAGAAAAGGAAGACGGGTTGTCGATTTAGAATAAACATATATTAAGGCGTACAAAATTTAGTGTAATTTATGTATACAACGTTCAGCAGAAAAACATAAGTGAAAACTGCTTTTTTCAGACGTAGTGCTGTAACTTGAAGGAGGATCAGCAGTGAATGGCATGTTTTCACCGCATATCAGAATATATTCACAACTGAAACGTATTCTAAGGTTTTTTTTTTCAGGTCCCATTATCTGCGACTAAAAAATGGAAGTTGTCTCGAGGAAGAAAAAACGTCAATGATGCACATTCAGCATTTGAGTTCAAAATAAATTCGTTTAATATTTGAATAAACGATTGCAGAAGACTCGCGGTTGCGGTTGAGGAAGACTATTGTAGCATAAATAGTTAAGCCAAAAAAGGTACACAAACCACAAAATGGTTTTTTAAAAATTTATTCTTTCTAATCCCGATAATGAAACTACTGCGCTTTTTGAGCTAGTCTTAAAAATGGACGACTTAGCACTTTTTTTTGCTGCTCTAACTTAAGCTTGATGACCTCGGAGTCGCTTCGGCGGCACAAACCGTAGAAAATCATATGTCGTCATACGTGCAAGGCGGTAAGGGACTCGCCATTACCTGAACGAAAAGGAAAGCCTTCAGAAAGGAGAAAGAAGAAGCTCGTAGACAAAGGAAACGTACCAGTGGCAATAGCATCTTTTCTAAAATATCAAGATTTCTATAAACAAGCCTCTCGATTACTTTTGAGTTAGCACAAACAGTTGAAATCTTGAATAAATGTGATCCATAATAAATAACGTGAAATGTTGTAGGGATGGTAAAATAGAAAACAAGTTATTTTAAATGCAAATAACTGCCTAAAAGTTTTGATCCTTTCAAAAAATCGACTTTATTGTCAAACCTATCAAGTCTAAACACTACAAAATTGTGTGTTACTAATTTATAAGAAAGAAATGAAACTACCCAGAGGTGGCTTCGTATTCAGTACTAAGAGACCATAGGAAGGAATCTTCATAGCTTGCACATTGCTTCGGCACTCTTCCATTACAGCCAATTCAATATATTGAAGATCCGCAGTGCTGCGGAAACGTAGCATTGAAAATTCGCCTAGGAACGGATGACAAACGAGATCTTCAGAAGCTAACAGAAGTGTAAGAGCACTAAGTAAAAGTAGAAGCATAGCTGCAATGAAAAGCAAGTACGCTGGCTCAAGTTGGTAAGTGTAGTACAGATAGAGTGCATTATGCGTGACCTTTCACTATCGATCGCTTATTTATGCGCGATTGCAAAGACATCGATAAGGACATCTGTTAATTGGCCATTACATGCTCTGTTGAAATAAGGGCTGATGTTGGTGATTAACTTAATTGGATGCCTTAACACGATGCCGCGCTGTTTTCATTGTGACGGTCAGGGATCAATCTCTGCCAAAGGTTCTGTTTTTGCATTTAGCGTAAAAGAATTTAAAGAGCACATTTCTCATCCGACAGCAACGAACTTATTACTTACAGTCAAAAAAGCAATTCTGATGCTGCTATTGAGCGAAAAAAAGACATCTACAGGCGCAATTAGGGTCAAAATTAGTACAAAGTGGGCTCCACGAGTTTCTGAATATCCACGCTCAAAGTGAATTTTATGCAATAAAACTGGCTGCGATCTGTAGAGAGAAAGATTTCCTCTATATTTCTACAAAGTTTGATTCCTTTAGCTTTCCTAGTCTTTTTGAAACCTAGTTGAGAAAAATCATAATTTTTGCCTCAAATTTTCGAGTTTTCCTCAACTAGAACTTTTGAGAGAACCAGAACACCTACAGAGGCCAAACTTTGCAGATGGGGGTTTTCCTTGATGCTCTATCCAAATATGGAGTCGAATTTTTTTTAAAGAAGTTAGTTGAGAAAAAGTTGAGAAAAATGCCAAATTTCTCAACTTTTTCTCAACTAGATTTCAAAAAAACCAGAAAGTCCCTGGAAAAGATTTTTTGACCATTTTGTAGCGCAAATCTTCCACTACACAACGCAGCCAGCTTTATCTTCCTATGTCTCTTCGTTAATGAGTTATTCATGTTTATTTCAAGGTAACAAAATCCGACCTGTCCAGCAGTAATTTCCAATTAAGACCTGGTTTTAATTGCTAAAATAACCTCTATATAACAATTGTATGTAGACAGTGCTCTAAATACAATTTCAAAAAATTGCCGGTGAAATGTTCTCCTCAGTGATTTTTTTTCGGTGTTGCAAAAATCTAGATTCCGGCGGGGATCGAACTCTCATCCGTTCATTTCCATTGTCGATAAGTAAAATTGTTTGTTAATAACTGGAAATAGTGTGGGAATTGTTTTAAAAGGTGTTCTCCTTCTTTTCTAACTGTTTTTTCGTTTTGCAAAAATAATGATTCCGGCTGGGATCGAACTTTTGAGCATCTCTATCAATGTCAAACAGTACAGTTGAGTCTTTCTTTATTATCTTGATACGCCTTTTAATCTTCTCGCCTAATGACAATCATTTATTGGATCTTTTACACACTAATTGCAGTATTTAAAGATGTACCAGGATATTTCCGCCCTTACTCCTGAGGAGAGCTTCATGCGTTTAAAGAATTTAACTCCGAACCAAAACCTTCAGTGGAGTGGCTGGCAAAGAAGAAAAAGTTGAGCGATGCATGGCTCACATCTCAACCTAAGACGACGACGACGACAGCTTCACCCTCTGATCGATTCTCTACTATTCTTTTCGCAGTACTCGGATTCCTCGCTTTGATAACGCTCATCGCGCTAGTGGTAAAGGTTTTTTGCAAACACTTTTTCCCAGTCCATTTGAGAGCTTTTTGAATTTCGTTTCAAAATGTTTTCTGCTATTATCATTATTTCTGCTTAGACTTGGGCTGTGAAGCGAAACGCTGTGAAACAGCAAAGGAATCATGACCGCGAAGTCCAGGAACATCAAGAACTACTCGAGCAGTCTATTCGCTCGAGGTCTGCTGCTCGAAAGAGAAAATTTAAAAAATTTATTAAATTTATTATATATGTAAATTCCAATAAACATCTTGCTCTGTTGTCTTCTCACTGCACTGTTCCACATCTCCATACGAGCTACCTGGAACACACCTCATTACAGAAAATCTACAGAAAATCAAAGACAATATTCTAACCATGTTTAGATCGATCCATCGAGAGGTTGAATGCTTTTCTACCTCAATTATTTTTCTTGATTTTCTCCCATCTGGCACACGTCACGCGGCATCTTGAACATATAATTAACATGAACATATAATTTCTAGTTATTATTTATTCCATTAATATCGCTGTATTGCAATATGTATTTTGTCTTACTTGTAGCATTTAATATTTTTTAAAATAATTTATTATTTGTTTATTACATCGCATTATTTTGATTTATTTATTAGGCGTTTATTTGTTTCTTAAATTCTTATTATAGCCAAATTTTGATTGCCGTGTGGACAGCTATACTGGTAGGAACGAGATGAGGGGGTCGTTTTTGGGAGGGATTTTCCCCAACTATACACTTGACCTTGCTCCCATCTCAATGAAAGAAGCCTGAAGAAGAGGAAGAAGATTAGAAATGCTATAATCATACCCTGCATTCTTGCCACCACTCTGTATGGATCCGTTGGGTTTCTTGGTTTCAGGGCGTTCGGCTTTGCCGTTGGGAATGACCAGGTTGTCTTTGATTCCTCGTCTCTAAGTACTGAGTACCTGACCAAGAGGTATGGCATGCGCCTTGCCAACTATCCTCCAAAGACTCTTTAAATCATGATCCGTCCAACATATTTCAGCTGTATCATATTCAACATGCCTTCACAACGGTTTACCGCCTCATAGTGGCGTGAAGGTGACTCTGGGCGTCGAACTGCGATGCACAGCGGAGGTTCGTCCTCCGGCAGGGTCTCCCAAGTTGAGAAGGAGTACGACACATCCGACATTCCGACTTCTCGAAATCGGAAGCCTAGCTAAGATTCACCACCGTCTTGGCAAAATGTCCCAACGTTGCTCCCTGATCCATATAGGTTGGGCGATGACCTGTGGTGAAAATCAAGCTCGCCGTAGCATGGCTGCTTAGTTTGGAGAAAAGCCTTTTTGCTACTCCAGTATATGCACTGCCTCAGTACCCTGCACACTGGGCCCTGCCGTCTCAGACGTCGGACGGTATGGCGACCGGTGAGAGGCGATCAAATCTCAGGTTGCTCAGGACGTCATTGATTCTGGACCAAGGCGACACATGCACGACTTGAAATGGAGACTGTCTCAGACGCGAGAACGGTGTCCACAGACGCTGACCTGCATGCCGTTTCCGAAGCTGCAGAGCGTATCAAATTTCACTGATTGATGATTGATCTGCAGGAGACCAAGTGCAGAAGGAGCGACAGGTGAATGACGGTATACTCGTCTTTCGTGGAGAGAAGGTTCCGTCGCGAAATGTAGGCGGTGCTGGTTTTGTTGTGTACCCATCTGTCGTCCATTTTGTCGATTCTCACGGAATTCTGTCACCTCGTCTGGCCATTCTTCGCCTTCGCCCTCTGCGCTAAAAACCCATCAGTATCATCAACTGCAACTCACCAACATCAGCAGTTGATGATTCTGAACTGGACACGTTTTACGAGGAGCTGGAGGAAGTAATCCGCGAGAAGTCCTTCTACAAATTCGTTGTCGGAGACTTCAACGCAAAACTAGGAAGGGCCACAGGAGAGGAATAGAGATTTGGAAGATTTGGACTAGGGGACCGGAATGAAAATGGCAATCGTCTCGCCGGGCTGTTGTCCGCCGCTTGCCTCTTTCATGGGAACTCTCTTTTCATGAAAAAAGATCATTGTCGGCGGACATGGGAATCGCCCAATGGCGCGACTCGCGCGGAGATCGACCACATACTCACCAACCGGGGGTGGTGTCTACTTGGCGTCTCAGTATCACCATCCTTTTGTAGTGGTTCTGATCACCATCTTCTTCGTGCGAAAATACGACTTAGCCACACGATGGAAAAGTACATCTGCTATCGGCAACGAAGGAGAAAAGAAGTCGTCTACGACGATTGCGTACTCGAGGACTCCTTGTCCCAAGGTGACTGGCACGTCGAGGACTACGAGATGCTGCTCAGAGGATTACGAGCTTGTACTGAGCTTGCCTCGAAGCCACGCACGACAAACTTGGATCGAATTTCGAAGACCACCAAGAGATTGTTGGAAAGAAGAAGAGCTTTGAGGCTTGATCCGAATGCATCGCACATTGAGCGGTTAGTAGCAAACACTAGCAGCAGAAAAGCATTGCAGAAGGATCTTTTGAAAGACAGGCAGAAGAAGATTCTAGAAGCAGCACAAAGAAGAACGAGTCTAAAGAAATCTAAGAAGAAGCCTCAGGGATCTCCGCTAATATAATATTCCGCTATCAGCCTTGCTGAGCGAAGACAGGACTCGCACATCTTCTCGTCGCGGGATGGAAATCATTACGGAGAGGTTCTACTCGAACCTTTTCCGCTCATCAACTCTTGTGTCAAGCCTGATCATCCCCAGTGGTGAAGCTCCACCACATTCTCCCTTCAGAAGTACGAGTCGCTACCAAGTGCATGAAACCTGGCACAGCCTCTGACCTGATTTTATATCAGTATCTCTAGATCTTGGTCATAGAGGATTTTATATCAGTATCAAATCTTATATCAGTAGGCTTTCTTCGGGCTGGTGGCCATCCACCTCACGTAATCTTAGCAGCGTACATGACATCCTACCCTCAGAAAGAAAGGATCCCAGTCAAGTGGAAAACCCGCGATCTGTTCCTATCCACAATATGTATCGAAAGCAAAACATAGATGGGCCGGACACATCATGAGAAGAATCGACGGTAGATGGACTAAAAGAACGCTAGAGTGGATCCCAAGAGAGGCTAAACGCCCCCGAGGGAGGCCGCCAACGAGATGGGGTGACGTGTTCGCTGCACGGATGGACCAGCTGAGAGCTCAGCTAGATACGGCTCAAGGACCTCGTCAACCTCACTCACGAAGCTTGAGAACATCTTGGATGACAATGGCGAGGGAACGAAACGAGTGGAAGAGATGCTGGGGCCCGCACGTCCACTGAAAACGGGCCATCTAAGTATCTAAGTATCTAAGTAAGTATATTATATTATATTATATTATATTATATTATATTATATTATATTATATTATATTATATTACATCAAATTATATACGGGCCGCCTAAAGCAAAATAAGCCTATGCTAAGCCTAAGCAAGCCTAAGCTGGCTGGAAATCCTTCCAGATCGCTTTGAATGAGGGATCTGAAGACCTCTGAAGGAGATGGGTCCAGTTTTCACAACTTTGAACAAACCAGGCCGAAAACACGCAATCAGTAGAGATGCGAGATCGTCTAAGGCAAAATAAGCATATGCTAAGCCTAAGCAAGCCTAAGCTGACTGGAAATCCTTCCAGATCGCTGTGGATGAGGGGTCTGAGGGTTCTCTGAAGGAGATGGGTCCACTTTTCACAACTTTAAACAAACCGGGTAGAAAGCTGTAGAGATGCGGGCTCGCCTAAGGCAAGCCTATGCTAAGCCTAAACAAGCCTAAGCTGGCCGGTTGTCCATCCAGATCGCTGTGGATGAGGGGTTTGAGGGTTCTCTGGAGGAGATGGGTCCACTTTTCACAACTTTAAACAAACCAGGCAGAAAACACGCAACCAGTAGAGATGCGAGATCGCCTAAGGCAAAATAAACCTATGCTAAGCCCAAGCAAGCCTAAGCTGGCCGGTTGTCCTTCCAGATCGCTGTGGATGAGGGGTTTGAGGGTTTTCTGGAGGATCCACTTTTCACAACTTTACCCAAATCAGGCAGAAAACTGTAGAGATGCGGGCTCGCCTTAGGCAAGATAAGCCTATGCTAAGCCTACGCAAGCCTAAGCTGGCCGGTTGTCCATCCGGATGGGTGGTGCAGGAGGGGTTTGAGCGTTCTCTGGAACAGATGGGTCCAGTTCTCACAACTTTACTCAAACCGGGCAGAAGGAAAGATACTGGCTCCAGATACATATAATATAGAACGCGGCGAGTCCACCGGCGACCAAATAGTGCGTCATCGTCGGATACCTATAACATAGGATGCGACGGGTCCACCGGCGTCGAATTGGTACGCCGGCGCAAGATACTTATAGAAGGGGGTGCGACGGGTCCACCGGCGTCGAATTCCGGTGGTGAGGTGTAGATGGTGTAGAAGTATCGCACAGTAACTTCGTGTGCATGTCGCAAAAGGTAAGTGGGACGTTTCATAGTCCACCTTCCGCGTCCTTTTCACCTCTACAACTCTTCCGTTCTTCAGAAAGTGGAAACACGAATGCTAACTGTTGCTGAAATAGTAGCCAAATGTTTACATAATCTGATGTGCAAAGTTATATTTACTAGTACGATGATGTTGTTCACTTTATTTTATGTGAAGCATCATTCTGTAATATTCTGTAATTGGGGGAAACCTACACTTTGAGTAATGATTCCAAGTCGTATCTATATTGCATTGGTATTGAAAGAGTGCTTAAAGGTGAAGTTTGTATGTTCTTCAAATGTAGAACTGACGCGCATACAAAGAAAACTATGAATTTTTGCCTAAGTTAGCTTTAAGAAAAAGAAGAAAACATTGTTAGAAAATCACAATTCTAATTTTACAGAAAATGTCGCCATTATTAATTTATTCTCATTAATCAGTGATGGCGAGCGGAGCGAACACCACAAAAAGTCTGAAGTCCGGCTTTAGCCGGCCGGACGTTCAATTATATATGTATATATATCACCTTGATCACCTTGACTCTCGTTGATCTTCGAACTGGTCGAGCGGGCGCCAATAATTCTTCCATTTGTCCCGATCGCGTGCCAGAGTAGCCCAGTGGTTCCTCCTTTTGCGTGGGGCACGAAGAGCATCATACTTTTCTCTGACGGACTTCGTGAAGAAATCTGACCATCGGGTCGGCGGTCTTCCTGTAGTGCGCTTAATATCGCGGGGAACCTGGTCGCTCACGGCCCTGGTCCAATGGTTGTCGCTAAAGCGCATCACGTGTCCGGCCCACCTTATTTTACTTTCCTTGGCAAACGCGACGGCGTCTCTAATCTTCGATCGTTGACGTAGGAGAGAACTTCGAATCCCGTCCCTCACTTGCGTGAAACGGGATACTCCTAGCATCACTCTCTCAACTGCGCGTTCAATGACGCTCACCGCGTTTTCTTCCTGCTTGCGAAATGCCCAGGTTTCCGAAGCATAGGTCAAAGCAGGAAGTACGGTGGTGTTGAAGAGGTGAGCACGGAGCCGGATGTTCCTGGTCTTCTTCACTACATCCTCGATGCTCTTGTACGCTCCCCAAGCCGCTGGTCTCCTCCTGCCCAGCTCAGGGGTCAGGTCGTTCATCATGTTCAATTCCCGACCCAGATATACGTACCAGATGCATTCGGATATGTTCGGTCCCTTGAGCGTAAATGGGGGATCCGAGACCCATCCGTTGAGCATGAACATCGTTTTTTGGAGATTCAGCTGAAGACCGATGCATCCACATGTTTCGTCGAATTATCACGTCAATGATGATGTTCTTGTAGAATGGCGAAATTGCAGTCGTGAAGTTCCCGTACAACTCTCGAAGTACCTTTATGTACTGAGTAGGGACGCCCTGGTTGTCCAAGGCTTCTACGACCGCTTCCATCTCAACTGAGTCGAAGACCTCCTTCAAGTCGATGAAGGTGAGACAGAGCGGCATCTTGTACTCTCGTGATACCTCGGTGAGTTTCGAAACAGTGTGAATGTGATCAATCGTGCTGAATCCTTTTCGAAACCCTGCTCGCTCGCATGGATGCGCTTCATCCAAGACTTTTTCAATCCTTTTAAGGATCACTCTTGTAAAGAGCTTGTAGATGACAGACAGTAGGCAGATTGGACGATAGTTGCCGATGTCATGTGGATCTCCCTTTTTATACAACAACACGGTCTTGCTGGTCTTCCTCTGTTTAGGAACCTTGCATTCCGACAGATAACGTGTAAAGAGCCTCGCCAAGGTGTTGATGAGTACTGGCGGAAGGCTCTTCAGGTGTTCTGGTCTTATTCTGTCGAGACCGGGTGCCGTACGATTTCTTACCGACATGATAGCATGTCGTATTTCGGACGGGAGAACCTCTGGAATGACTTGTCCGTCTTCCCTCAGATGGTGAGCAGGCAAGTGGACATGGCTGTCGAAGAGATCAGAGTAGAAGTCGTAGATGATTTTCTCCATTCCCCTTCTCGATGCAATGGTTGTTCCCTTCGGGTTCCGGAGAGCAGTCATCCTCATCTTGCGACTGGCGAAGTCTCGAACGGGCATAGCGGATGCTTTTCCCCGCCTCTGCAGCTTCAGCCAGCACTTCTGCTCTTCTCTCTTTAAGGTCTTCCTTTATCGCCTCTCTGCAAAGCCTTGCGAGCTCGGACGAGAGTTCTTGGTTCCCTGCGGCTCGTGCTGCTCCACGCTGGCGTATCAGCTCAAGAGTTTCAAGAGAAAGGCGTCTCTTGGTGGTTTTAGAACTCTCAGCATTCTTTGCGCAGTCGTGAAGGTGTTCAACGAGCCGGTCATATTCCTCGTCAATGTTGTCCATTGCGGAATCTTCCCAAAAGCCGGCTAGCGTAGCGAAGAGATCCCAGTTGATGGTAGTCCTGGGATTTCTCTCTCTGAACTTGGCGGCTTTCTCTGCTCTCCTTGCGAAGAAAATCTTCCTCGGAGGAGGCGATGGTTCGATCCCGTATAGAACTTTGGTACAACGGCGACGTTCGTCAGGCAGAACCTTTTATTGACGATGATATGGTCTATTTCATTACGGTACCCTCCACCGGGTGACTTCCACGTCCAGCGTAGAGAAGAGGGCTTTTGGAATTGCGAGTTCCCATGGATGGTCTTAGTCGTCATGATGAACTCCGAGAGCCTCTCTCCCTGATCATTCCATTGTAGGCCGTGGGTCCCGATGTGAAGTTCCTCAGGCGTTCTCCTTGGGCCAACCTTCGCCAATTATGATCTGGTAAAAGGCATGATCTTCTCGGTAGAACTTCTCCGCGTCCATATAGAAAGCTTCGACTTCTTCTCCTTCGTAGCTTGATGTTGGAGCGTAAGCGACGAAGATAGTCAAAGCTGGTGTTGGACCACATCTTCTCATCTGCAGACGTCCGATTCGGGTCCTAAGTTGTTCGAAAGAGTCGATGTTCTTTGCCATACTCGTGTTGACGACGACGCCAACTCCACCAACACCTCTGTCGCATGTTCCTAAGGGCAGTTCTTCTCCAGTTTCATATACGGCATTGAGAGGGTGACGTCGTCTCGTCTCGGTCAGTCCGATGACGTCGTACTTGATCTTCTTGGCTTGCATAATCAGATCTTCGATGGCCGCTTCCGATGCAAGCGTACGTGCGTTATAAGTACAGATCGCCATTCTAGTCCTTTTCCGTTTTGGTAGCCTACATCACTCCTGCAACCCCGTCCTACCTGGCGCTACCGTACCAGGCTTTCTTCCGGAATCAGGAGACCCTTTTCTGTTACTGTGACATGCAGAAAAATTTTAAATCCCATGGGCAGGTTGCAAGCCTCTAGTCCCATGAGTTTTTGGGAGAACTTTCGTTCTCCCGGAGTGGACATGTGGAGCTTATTTGTTGGAGGCGACTCCAAATCGCCTCCCTTGCACCTCCCAGTCACTTGATTGCAGGCTTTTGGCCGGACCGACGTGCAGGATACAAGGATGTCCTGAGTCAGTTCTGGCTCAGCAGAAACAGGAAGTCCATCCCTTGAATCCACCTGCGTCTCAGGGCAGGTACAAGGTCGTTTTTAGTTCGCGATTAGCCCCCTATTCGCCACACAAGGACGCGCCACGTAGCCTTGCGACTAACCGGCTGTGATCCCTCTAATGAGGGAACTCTCCTCTGTAACGAAGTTTAGAAACGTAGCTGTTATTTTTAAATTGTATGTTAAATCAGTTAAAGTTAAAGTAACGATATCGGCTAGAGAGGAATCGGAAATCCCAATTACTTAGTTTCTCAGATCTGCAAGAAAAAGGTGTTCTATATTTGAGAAACGTCAGAAGAAAAAATATTTCAGAAGAGAATAGAAATATTTCCGTGCTTCAATATGTTGTTCTAACGTGTGTTGACGTCTACTACCGTATCCGGATGGTTATTCAGTGAAAAGCAATTGAATCACAATAACAAGTTAATTATTCATTCAAAAACCTTTGTGGTTTGTTTAGATCACTTTGACGGCGGTAGTTACAATTGAATTATTTGAGTTGGTAACGAATATATCATTATTGAACGACGAACCTTTTAAACAATGATTTGCTGTACTTGGAAATCAGAGAACGAGTACTGTTCATTTAGTAGATTTTTCGGCCCACAATTTTTCTAGATTACTTGTAGTAAGTTCCGAAAAGTTCAACCGAATATTCTGAAACGTTTTTGGTTTCGCTTCCAGGCCAATAAGTCCCAAAAAAGACCGGTCTAGTTTTGTAGAGTCTAAAAACGAATATAACTTCAAACGAAAGCAACAAGCATTTACCACAATCGTCTGAAGGTGTATTAATCACTCTCCCGCAATCTTTTCAGTAGCATCATGTGTATCCTCAATAATTTGTAACGGAATCGGTGATAATAGATGTGATTTTCCTCGATAGCCCTCAAAATGTTATATACTACTTTCTTCGCTTTTTTAAATTTACTCTAGTCTTAACATAAATTTTGCTTCATGAATTTCCAAATATAATTTCTCCCCAGGAGTACTCTATTTTCGGCAGAGACAGTCGATAACAATTTCTGTTGATGTATTATCAAGTTGAAAGAGGATTTGAAAGTTTTTGGATCAGCAAACTAGTTTTCGTAGGTGATCGATAAGCAATTCTCTCATTAAGGATGCAGGTTTATTTAACGACAATCACAAACTCTCCAGCATTATTTCCCGTTTTACAAGTTGGAGTTATTAAAGTCCTAAAGGATAACCGGTCCCCTTCTTCCAGTTCTGTCGGATGTCCGAGCTCCAGTTTCCATTTTCTCTGAGTAGATGCTGATGGAATTTTCTTTCATCTTGGTAATAAACTCTCCCTATTATAGTGCATTATCGCCGATTAATTCCATAGTTTCTTTTAACGGAAACCATTTTTAACCGTAATAATAAAGTAATGGAAGCAAATATTCCTTTCTAAAATGAGCGCGACATTTCAGCACAATATATCTCATTCATAGATATATGAAGTTTGTAATCTCTATGCCGTCGAATATTCCAAGTCTGACCTCAAGTGGAATTAGATGAAATCTTTTGATAACCGATAACCGTCCGGAACGTTGCACGTTATCTCAGAGAAACAAGAGTTCCCAGATTCACTGAAAATTGAATTAGTTTTTTATTCCTTTCAAGAATATAGACATGTACAATGAATAAATAGGAAATGTTGTGACTTCTGTAAGAAACGTTTTACAAAGAAGATTATCTGTATGTACATTGATTACACTTAGAGCAGGGATATTCATCAGAATGTATAGCGAAACACATAGAATTGACAAATGTCACCCGATGGGGAGCGGCAGGGCAGAAAATATGAAAGGGTTACGTGAGAGCCTTTTGAGGCAATCGTTGATGAGGAAAATTGTATGTGTTGAGTGAAAATAAGTAATGGGGCGGTGATCAATGGAAGCCCAACAGTTATTCTTGTCCTACACAACCGATACATATTAAAAAACAACAATTCGATTACATACACAACGAGAAACGGTCTTTCTACTAGAATAATAACTTATTCGGGGGAAAGATGCATAGTGAGCATAAATAGCGAAAGCAAATCAAAAAACAGTGTGAAAGCTTGATAAAACATGTCAACGACCCGCAATTAATGAACAAAACAAGACTTTCTTCATCTGATCCTAACTGTAGAACTCAAGGATGAAAGAAACGAATGAACACTATTAGATATTGATATTGATATTTGGAGATTACTTTTCACCGAGATATCGCTTGGCTACATATCATACGGAGGAATGAAGTAAAGGTTGAAAGGAGCTTCCCAGTTAAACTGCAAACATTTACATCTTCATTCAACTCGAAGTGACAAAAAGGAAACCAAGCAGTCTTCAAGAGCTTACCTTCTGCTGCCATTCTGTATCTAGTAGTGACCCAAGCGATCCAAGAGTTACAACAGAAACTGTATCTATTTCATCCCCGTAGATCTTGACTTCATCAAATGGAGCAGCATTTTGATCTAATTCGAGATCATGCAAGTGTGATTGTAATCTATCGTCTGCAACAAAAAAAAAATATTTTTCAAAACATTTTTATTCATAAATATGGAAAGACAGGTGCAAGAGGCCCCAGAGACAGACCGTTACCGTCGATGACCAGTTTCTGGAGATTCGCAGTGGAATGCTGATCGTTATCTGTTTCACCTCCACCTTCAATGGAATACAGTCGAAGGTTGTCACGACTGAAATCCTCTAGTCGAACAGTTTCAAATGGAGTGGTTTTTTGACGAGCACACATCACCATGAGCATTACAAGCTCTAAAAGCTGACTTTAGGTCGTTTAACTTAAGATAACCGAATGGGATTAAAATCTGTCTGATTAAAATCTCAAGTAAACGTTTCAATACAAAAAAAAACACCGAATCAACGTACTGATGAAGAGAAGAAGTGAAACTAGAACCAGGGTAATGGCAGAGTTACTAATTCCAAGTTTGGTAACAGTTAATATTTCACCACACCCAACAAGCTGCAATCACAACAATTTTGATGTTTTCCAATGGCACATTGCCATAAATATGCTGATCACTTCAATTTCTTACGAATCTGGAGATCAAGATAGAGTTAACGGACACAAAAACTACCTGTCCGTCATCACCCAACATTGCCTTGGCTCCCTCAGGACATGTACAGAAAGCTCCTTTCCAGAAATCCATGCAAACCATAGTACCACTACAGTAGTCGATCGGTAGCTGTGCGCAAGTGATAAGCAAGCTACATCCTAGGAGAACAAAAAAACTTCAAGGTCTTATACAAAACAACGCTTGAAGAAAGCAATCCCTCAGTAGTCAACAAAAGAACAAAATAAAAAAAATCTACAGACCATATAATGTTGTTCGTAAACCGATTAAACTGGAACTCAGAAAGTAGAAAACATACCATCGAAGACTCCTTCCGACTTCGTAATGGAAACGATGCTCTCATTGCCCGGATCAATAGCCTGGTTTGATGCTCGAAGCAGAGGCAGGTTCTGGTTAGACCAACGATAGGTTCCAACACATCCCTTCAGAAAAAGTTACATGTGAAAACGTTAAGAAGAAACTTCAGCCTAATAACAAAACAAGTAAGACGCTAAACCGCAAAAAAAAAGATAGTGCCTGGAACCCTCCTCCTCCACTGTGTGTACCGAGGAATAACTCGCTGACATGTGGTGCGAACGAATGTGAGTCGAACTGTGGATCTAGCACCTGCGACGTGTAATAGACGTTGTCGATAGATAGCGACGCTCTGGAAAGAGGAGACCACAGTTACTGTCGATGTTTGTCTCAACATCCTGAAAGTTAGTCGAACAAAGAATAAACATTAATAAACACATTAAACTGAAAGGAGTTGGGGAACGGTCGAGAGGTACCCGTATGATGTGCCGCCACATATCCAGAAGGCAAATGGCCGTCGTTAATCCGCCCACACCTCCCTCCTTGGCCATTTCGCCGCGTCTGCTGCTCTTACGAGGAATTTTCTCCTACGCGCAGGCAGCTCTTACGATGCACTTTTAGAATCGAGAGAAAAGGAAAGCGCTCGGTTTTAGATGTTGTTTGAAACTCTATATAAAGTACCAGTCTGAACGTCCGGCTAAAGCCGGACTTCAGACTTTCTGTGGCGCTCGCTTCGCTCCCCTTCACTGACCAACGAAAATCAATATTAGTGCTCTATTCTGAGAAAGTAGACTTGTGCATCTCTATCAATCTTTCTTCTTTTTTATTATAAATAAAGGCAAAAGACGTCATATTTTTCTTTCTAGCCGCGTCATTTCTAGATTTGGAGAATATTCAAGCTTCAGCTTCAAACACATCGATTCCAATATAATGTAGACACACTTAGAAAGTATTACTCGAAATTTGGGTCTTCCTCCCGTTACCCGCCAAGAGCTCTCAATGAATGATGTTTCAGCACAAAATGACGTGAAAGACTTTATCCTACTGATAACGATAACGTTCTACGTCAGATCATATAAACTGTTCGCTACTACTTAAGCCGCCGTTTGGATGCATCTTCCACTTTCTGAGGAAGGCATGCTACAAACTTAAGTCGAAAGGAGAAGGAAATAGACACGCAGAGGAATCATGAAGGTGAAAAGCAACGCGCTCAGTGGCCACAGCTATGAACCGCCCCGTTTACCTTTTGCGACACGCACACGAAGTTATTGAGCGACAATCCGACGCCGGAAGACCTGTCGCACCCTGTTTTATAGCTTCCTGGCGTCGAGACACCACTCCGACGCCGGTGGACCCGTCGCACATCCTTCTATAGGTATCTGGCGCCGGCGCATCAACCCGACGACGTGGGACCCGCCGCATTCCTTTCTCTAGTTATCTGCCGCCAGCGCACCAATAGGACGTCGGTGGATCCGTCGCACCCCCTTCTATAGGTATCTGGCGCCCCCACGCCAATCCGACGCCGGTGGACCCGTCGCACCCCTTCTATAGGTATCTAGCACCGGTTGACCCGTCGCAGCCCCTTCCATAACTATCTGGCACCGGCGCACCAATCTGACATCGGTGGATCCGTCGCACCCCCTTTTTCGAATTTCGTGACACACAGGCAAACACACACACACACATACACACACACGGACTAAGCTTGTTATTATATACCAGTCTGAATGTCCGGCTAAAGCCGGACTTCAGACTTTCGGTGATTTTAGCTTCGCTCCCCTTCACTGATTAATGAAAGTTAATAGTAGTGGTGTTTTCTGTAAAATTAGATTTGTGTTTTTTTTAACAACGCTTTCCTTCTCTTCTTTATATTATAGATTAAGGCGAAAGATTACGGAGTTTTCTTTCTAAACGCGTTAATTCCACATTTGGAGAATATTCAACCATCAGCTACAAACACGCCTTCGATGCCAGAATAATATAGATACAGTTTGAAAGCATTACTCCAAGTATGGGTATTCCTCCTGATTTCTCCCAATAGTTATCACAGAATGATGTTTTAACATTAAATGACGTGAAAGACATTATCCTACTGATAAAGATAACGTTCCACGTCAGATAACATAAACATCTTGCTACTATTTAAGCAGCCGTTTGCATGCGGGTTTCCACTTTTTGAGAACGGCATGCTACCAACTTGAGGCAAACGAAGGAGGAAATAGACACGCGGAGAAGTCGTAAAGGTGAAGAGCAAAGTGCCCTGTGGTCACGGCTATAAAACGGCTGCAACCATTTATCTTTTACGTCATGCACACTGAGTTATTGCGCACCAATGACTGGGTCCACCGACGCCGGTGGATCCGTCGCATCCCATATTATGGATATCTAGCGCCGGCGCACCAATCCGACGCCGGTGGACCCGTCGCACCCTCTTCTATAGGTATCTGACGCCCGTGGACCCGTCACACCCCCTTCCATAGGTATCTGGTGCCGGTGGACCCGTCGCACCCCATTTTCTAGCTTTCTAGCGTCGAGGCACCAACTTGACGCCGGTGGACCCGTCGCACCCCCCTTTTTGAATTTCGTGACTCTCTCACACACGCACACACGCGCACACGCGCACACGCGTACACACACGCGCACGCACGCACGCGCACGTGACAGAATAAGCCCGTTATTATATACATGATCATGATCATGATACTTGTAAGTTAATATAAATGTAGAGTGTTCGTATATCACCTTGATCACCTTGACTCCTGTTGATCTGCGAACTGGTCGAGCGGACGCCAGTAATTCTTCCATTTGTCCCGATCGCGTGCCAGAGTAGCCCAGTGGTTCCTCCTTTTGCGTGGGACACGAAGAGCATCATACTTTTCTCTGAAGGACTTCGTGAAGAAATCTGACCATCGGGTCGGCGGTCTTCCTGTAGTGCGTCTAATATCGCGGGGAACCCAGTCACTCACGGCTCTGGTCCAATGGTTGTCGCTAAAGCGCATCACGTGTCCGGCCCACCTTATTTTACTTTCCTTGGCAAACGCGACGGCGTCTCTAATCTTCGATCGTTGACGTAGGAGAGAACTTCGAATCCCGTCCCTCACTTGCGTGAAACGGGATACTCCTAGCATCACTCTCTCAATTGCGCGTTCAATGACGCTCACTGCGTTTTCTTCCTGCTTGCGAAATGCCCAGGTTTCCGAAGCATAGGTCAAAGCAGGAAGTACGGTGGTGTTGAAGAGGTGAGCACGGAGCCGGGTGTTCCGGGTGCGTGTAAAGAGGGTCCCGGCGGAATTTCCAGCATGCCCCGGTCATGCCTCGTCAAGGCAATTAGCGATGGTGCGTGTCCTAAAGAGATTCACTTTCGTTGGCACCTAAATAACTGACTCTGCTCATCTACCGCTGATCATACGCTGCATCAACGGCTAGGACATAATTCACTATATACTAAATTGTCTTTGAGAATCAGACACATTCACGGCAATTTTGTGACGTGAGGTGATCTCAATTTTGTAATCGTACCAGAAGCAAGAGAAATCCTCACGTGAAATATGAGATAAGGATGTATCTGATAGCTTCAAATTAAGTGCATAAAAATTTTCTTTGAAACGAAATATTCCAGCTCTCAAAAGTAACGGTAATGAGAATTATCGTTATCCTGTAACTCCCAAGTTTTTTTTAGCCTAATTTATTCCTGAACTTCTGCATCTCTGACTTCTTGGAACTTACAGGAAGAGAAAGAGTTCAAATTTGGTAAGATTTCTAGACTTTCTGAAGGAGATATAAAGGCAAACATATTCCCTTTCTTTATTAGAACACCATACAAATCCCATGTACTTCTATCTAACACTATTATTTTTCGACTTATTCGGTCAATTCGACAGCTCACACCACTCTTCTTTACATATTTCCTTGTAACTGCGCAGTTTTCTGCGTCTCTGTGGTAGGAAGGACATCTATGGCGGTTGTCTGCGTCTTCATGAACGACTGGAGCGTGACCTCGTCGAGATATGTTCGCGTATCCGCCGGCATATCCACTGGGCACGTTATGTCTCGGAGGCATTCGCGGAGAATCCGCCGGAACCCTCTTTACCGTTCCCCGGGTGTTCCTGGTCTTCTTCACTACATCCTCGATGCTCTTGTACGCTCCCCAAGCCGCTCTTCTCCTCTTGCCCAGTTCGGGGGTCAGGTCGTTCATCATGTTCGGTTCCCGACCCAGATAAACGTAGCTGGTGCATTCGGATATGTTCGTTCCGTTGAGCGTGAATGGGACATCCGAGACCCATCCGTTGCGCATGAACATCGTCTTTTGCAGATTCAGCTGAAGACCGATGCATCCACATGTTTCGTCGAATTCGGTCAGTATTCGTTCCGCTTGGCTGATGCTGGATGTTATCAGTACGATGTCATCAGCAAAGCGCAAATGGTGTAGCTGCCGACCATCAACATTCACTCCCATGTCGTCCCATTCCAACTTTCTCATTGCGTTCTCGAGGGTGGCTGTGAATATTTTGGGTGAAATTGTATCACCCTGTCGGACTCCCCTCTTCACGTCAATGATGATGTTCTTGTAGAATGGCGAAATTCCGGTCGTGAAGTTACTATACAACTGTCGAAGTACCTTTATGTACTGAGTAGGGACGCCTTGGTTGTCCAAGGCTTCCACGACCGCTTCCATCTCAACTGAGTCGAAGGCCTTCTTCAAGTCGATGAAGGTGAGACAGAGCGGCATCTTGTACTCTCGTGATACCTCGGTGAGTTTCGAAACAGTGTGAATGTGGTCAATCGTGCTGAATCCTTTTCGAAACCCTGCTTGCTCGCATGGCTGTCCTTCATCCAAGACTTTTTCAATCCTATTAAGAATCACTCTTGTAAAGAGCTTGTAGATGACAGACAGTAGGCAGATTGGACGATAGTTGCCGATGTCATGTGCATCTCCCTTTTTATACAACAACACGGTCTTGCTGGTCTTCCTCTGCTTAGGAACCTTGCATTCCGACAGATAACGTGTAAAGAGCCTCGCCAAGGTGTTGATGAGTACTGGCGGAAGGCTCTTCAGGTGTTCTGGTCTTATTCTGTCGGGACCGGGTGCCGTACGATTTTTTACCGACATGATAGCATGTCGTATTTCGGACGGGAGAACCTCTGGAATGACTTGTCCGTCTTCCCTCAGATGGTGAGCAGGCAAGTGGACATGGCTGTCGAAGAGATCAGAGTAGAAGTCGTAGATGATTTTCTCCATTCCCCTTCTCGATGCAATGGTTGTTCCCTTCGGGTTCCGGAGAGCAGTCATCCTCATCTTGCGACTGGCGAAGTCTCGAACGGGCATAGCGGATGCTTTTCCCCGCCTCTGCAGCTTCAGCCAGCACTTCTGCTCTTCTCTCTTTAAGGTCTTCCTTTATCGCCTCTCTGCAAAGCCTTGCGAGCTCGGACGTGAGTTCTTGGTTCCCTGCGGCTCGTGCTGCTCCACGCTGGCGTATCAGCTCAAGAGTTTCAAGAGAAAGGCGTCTCTTGGTGGTTTTAGAATTCTCAGCATTCTTTGCGCAGTCGTGAAGGTGTTCAACGAGCCGGTCATATTCCTCGTCAATGTTGTCCATTGCGGAATCTTCCCAAAAGCCGGCTAGCGTAGCGAAGAGATCCCAGTTGATGGTAGTCCTGGGATTTCTCTCTCTGAACTTGGCGGCTTTCTCTGCTCTCCTTGCGAAGAAAATCTTCCTCGGAGGAGACGATGGTCCGATCCCGTATAGAACTTTGGTACAACACCGACGTCCGTCAGGCAGAACCTTTTATTGACGATGATGTGGTCTATTTCATTACGATACCCTCCACCGGGTGACTCCCACGTCCACCGTAGAGAGGACGGCTTTTGGAATTGCGAGTTCCCATGGATGGTCTTAGTCGTCATGATGAACTAGGAGAGCCTCTCCCCCTGGTCATTCCATTGTAGGCCGTGGGTCCCAATGTGAAGTTCCTCCGGCGTTCTTCTTGGGCCAACCTTGGCGTTGAAATCGCCAATTATGACCTTGTAGAAGGCATGGTCTTCTCGGTAGAACTTCTCCAGGTCCATATAGAAACCTTCGACTTCTTCTTCTTCGTAGTTTGATGTTGGAGCGTAAGCGACGAAGACCTGGCGCTACCGTACCAGGCTTTTCTCCGGAATCAGGAGACTCTTTTCTATCACTGTGTTTTGCGTAAAAATTTTAAAACCCATGGGCAGGTTGCAAGCCTCTATTCCTATGAGTTTCTGGGAGAACTTTCGTTCTCAAGGAGTAGACATGTGGAGCTTATTTGTTGGAGGCGACTCCAAACCGCCTCCCTTGCACCTCCCAGTCACTTGATTGCAGGCTTTTGGCTGGACCGACGTGCGGGATACAAGGATGTCGTGAGTCAGTCCTGGCTCAGCAGAAACAGGGAGTCCATCCCCTGAATCCACCTGCGTCTCTGGGCAAGCACAAGGTGGCTTTTGGTCCGCGATTAGCCTCCTATCCGCCACCTGGGGACGCGCCACGTAGCCTCGCGACTAACCGGCTGTGATCCCTCTAGTGAGGGAGGTCCGTGGTTGCCTAATGATGCGATATATGAATGCTTCAGCTGCCTATGGTCGAACATAAGCCGGTCGCTCCTAATCTCACCCTCCCACCTTTTGGCGACCGCGACCAGCCTTTCGGAATTCCACCACAAATCCGCAAAAATTGGCCTACTAATCCGTAACGATTGTTGCGTCGCGCTGCGGTCGCTTTGAAGCGAGTCGCCCGACTGTGAAGACGCCGGTTCGAAAAAACCCCATTGTATTTGCGAGGTAACTGAGAAGGAACCCCTGCTGAGAGCGCGCCACGTAGCCTCGCGACTAACCGGCTGTGATCCCTCTAGTGAGGGAGATCCGTGGGTTCGTATATATGCCATTTAAAAATGCGAGTGAAACTGCAATTATCCTGTTTTGACTTGTTAGATGGAAATTAATCATTCGTCTCCGGGAATGCAAAAGATACTTCAAAGAATTTCCCCTTGATCGGTGTAATGCTATATTTTTTTAGAACTTTTTTTTTTGCTTTCTAGGAATTTCTTTTTGCTTATCTGAGTAAAACTGCTATCGAACGCCTAAGTAGATCTTGAAGATATAAAGGTTTCTGTTCGCCATTAATATACCTAACCTGTCATACTGATTTTATTTAGAGAATAGATGAAGCGATAAAACGCTGCTGAAAGAAGTTTGAAGAAGCATATAAAGTTTTATTCTATAAAACGTACAAGGAAGTACTAAAATATTTGACTTGCGCTCTACTTAACCATTATATCTATATAAAATTTGAAAAGGTGGAATGTAGGAGTCCAAAGAATGTATACAAAGTAACCATGATAT
This sequence comes from Necator americanus, assembly GCF_031761385.1. Lineage (NCBI taxonomy): Eukaryota > Metazoa > Nematoda > Chromadorea > Rhabditida > Ancylostomatidae > Necator > Necator americanus. The sequence goes on from NC_087373.1 coordinate 22,251, forward strand.
ATAATAACGGGCTTATTCTGTCACGCGTGTCTGTGCGTGTGCGTGTGTGTGTGTGTGTGTGTGTGTGTGTGTGTGTGTGTGTGTGTGTGTGTGTGTGTGTGTGTGTGTGTGTTTGTGTGCGTGTGTGTGTGTGTGTATAGAAGTGCGACGGGTCCACCGGCGCCAGATACCTATAGAAGCGGGTGCGACGGGTCCAGCGGCATCAGATACCTATAGAAGGAGGTGAGAGGGGTCCACCAGCGCCAGATACCTATAGAAGGGGCTGTGATGGGTCCACCGGCGTCAGGTTGGTGCGCCGGCGCCATTTAGCTATAGAAGGAGATGCGACGGGTCCACCGGCGTCGGATAGGCCCGCCGGCGCCATTGTGCTATAAAATGGCGTGCGACGGTTCCACTCGCGTCGAATTGGTGCGCCGGAGCCAAATACCTATGGAATGGGGTGCGACGGGTCCACCGACGTCCAATTCCTGTGTCATGGTGTAGAAGTATCTCAGTAACTTCGTGTGCATGTCGCAAAAGGTAAATGGGACGTTACAAACGTTTCATACTCGTATCCATCTTTCGCGTTCCTTTTCACCCCTACCACTCCTCCGTTATTCAGAAAAAGAAAACGCGAATGCTAACTGCTGCTTAAATAGTAGCCAACTGTTTACATGATCTGAGTATGTGCAAAGCTATCTTTACCAGCACGATGATGCCGTTCACTTCTTTTTATGTGAAACATCATTCTGTGATAGCGGTTGGGGGAAACAAGAGGGAAACCTTGAGTAATGATTCCAAGTGGTGCTTATATTAGATTGGTATCGGCAGAGCGCTTAAAGGTGACGTTTGAATGTTCTCCAAATGTAGAACTGACGCGTTTACAAAGAAAACTATGGATTTTTAGCCTAAATTTCCTTTAAAAAAGAAGAAAGCGTCGTTAGAAAACCACAATTCTAATTTTACAGAAAATGTCACTATTGTTAATTTATTTTCATTAAATAGTGATGGCGAGCGGAGCGAGCACTACAGAAAGTCTGAAGTCCGGCTTTAGCCGGACATTCAGACTGGTAAGGGCATAAAGTTGCTGGGCGTGTAGTAATGATAATATATCTTCTAACTGGATGAAAGGATCTAGTTCTTTCCTTGACTCCCGATGATATGCGCTCAATTTACTACATTCGTACATCAGAACTTGCTGCTTCAATTCGTTTTACACTGCTCTCCTTTTTAAATTCGCAGTATTTACTGCTTCGTCACGGCGTGAATGTCGCGCGCAGCATTGATTAGAGGGCAATACGGAGGCGGGGTCTAGATGATCTCAGGCGGTCGTAGAGGATGTCTAGCTGGTGGAGTGGCAGTTGTGATTACGCGGTGGCGCGCGACGCTGAAGGGAGACCAGGAGCGGTCAGTCGGTTTTCACGGGTGCCCCTTTTCCTGCACCCAAAGGAGTTTTAGGAAGTAAGAAATAAATGACGTATTGGAAATCTTCACATTCTGGCTAATGGGTATATTCCCTCTAAGAGAAAGAAGACCTAAGCAGTCTCAGTCCTACACCCACTATACTCACCAATTTCGTTAGCCACACAAAATTACAAATAATTACCTAGTTGGATTCCTCGTAAAGTGCATCCAGTAGGAGGAGTTCTCTTTAAGAGAGAGTTCGCTGATCTTCAGCTGTGTCAGAGAGTTTCGAACTCCACCCAAATCAAATTTCACCATTGGGGTCAGCCCGCCGGAAGTCATTTCGACCGAAGTAGAAACATAATTCTAAGAAGGCAAAAACTCATCAGAAGCAACACAAAAGAACTGTTTTGGTGCGCGCACTACAAACGCACCTGAGATTTGTCCGCTCCGTAGGTCAGTTCAGCTGCATCCGTAACTCTTCCGGGGACAAAAAGCAATTCAACGTCGGTAGTTTGTTCTGGGAAAGCAATTTTCGGCGAATAGTCGATGAAACCACCCGATTGAATCTGAATCCATTCGATTCTCTTTTCGCAACGAGGTCCTCCCCATCCTGGATCGCAAATGCATTTTGGAATCATTGGTGTGGAACCCTGAAAAAGAAACCATTCTTATCTAGACAATGCGGTAAAATGTGTGCCGTACCCGTACGTTTGCGTAGCAATCCCCATGAACACAATGAGTGAGACTATCGATAACATTACTGTCACAAGCACCACCCCATAGCTTGCATCCAGCTGCAGAATTCTTCTCAAAGGATGGAGTAGCGAGATCATATTGATCGCCATTCACTCGTAAGTTGCGAACACATCCGTTCAAGCCAGAGTGTGGAATAGCTGATGGGTACGCCTGTCCAGAAGTAAGCGGAGCGAGACCACCAATCTGCACAGGAGCAACTATGTTCAATCGCTCATCATCATCATGAGTGTAGACAGACTTTCGACAGGAAGCGTCATCTGAACCAGCTCCAAAAAAGCGACATTGGTCCACCACAAGCTCAATAAACTGAAAACAAAGTAAAAATAGCGAAGGAATCCTGCAACCGTAACAAGAGTTCTCAATAGATGTCACTGCCGAGATTGCTGAACCGGACTTATTTATGACGCTTGTGACCACCATCGTACACAAAAAGCAGCAATTAGCGCCGCAAACACTGTTCACAGAGATTTCGACAACAGCTTTCTCCACTATTTTTTGCGTATTAGTTGTGAACATCAACAAGTACTGAAAACCGTTGGAAGATAAAATTTCATTTCCAGTTCATTTGTTTAAAAGTCTACGTCAACTTAATATAGGATACGAGTATATAATGCTTAGGTAAATGAGCATGACCCGAACCAGAAAGCAACAAATAACCTTTCCAATTTGTGTCACCGCTAGCTCATGCCATGTTCCATCATTTAAAGGAGTAGAAGGGACTTCAAGGTTAACCGGTGCTATACCATTCATGGATACCTGAACCGCAATTCAATCATATACAAGGATTTGAATTCCATGAAAAGAACAATGAGAACAGAAAAGAACAAAAACACACCTCCATAGCAAGACGTCCACCTCTGAGCTGAATTATAATAAAGTCTCGGTAATCAATTTGTTGCTCACTGTTTTTCGTGTCCATTGGTCCATTGTAGAAGAGCACAGCATCTGGCTGCCTAAAAAGTGTGTCTTCAAACTAAACATCAGAGAAGGAAATTCGAGGAATGAAAATAACTGAGATCACCTTTTCTGGCAATTGATAATCTAGAAGTGAAGGAGGACAATAAGAAAGAGAAAAGGAAAACTACTCTTGGGATAGATTTAAAGGTCGTTCTTTTGCTCTAGAAAAGAGAAACACGCTAAGAAAACTCGCGCTTAGATGCATTTCTTCCAATGAAACTTTGGAAAGAATTATGCATAGGGAGCTTGAATACATACAAGTAGAAAATGAAAATGAATTATGGACTGTAACTAAGTAATGTTGCATTCAAGGTTCGCTTTTAGGGGTTCGAAAAAAAAGAAGATATTCTTCGCAAATCACTTACAAAGTTATAAACTGCATACTAATGTTGAGACTAGTACAAGCTGGCATTGGTTTGTACCACGCGTAACCATCTCCAGAGAACGACCTCGTCGTTCCTTGACATCTTGGGCCTTTTAGCAGATCACTGCGACATTCACAGCTGAAGAATTAGATAACTCGCAAACGCTGGCAAGCAAAACTAAAAAAGAAAAATGGTGAGCTTACAAGAATCCGGGGTGCGTATTGTGACAGACGCCTTCATTGTGGCACAATCCGGAGTGGCATGCCGCAGGAGGCCGCCACACCGGACAAGTGCATTCGTCCTTAGATTGCGCATTCACACCGACCAATACTGTGCTGTTTGCAGATACAACCACTCCATTCTGCAAAAAAAAACCTAAGACGATTAAACTTTAGAATTAACTTTAGAAAAAATTAAAATCTTCTTTTTCGAAAGGAAAGAATTGCTTACGAAGTCTGCGGTGCTGATAGTTTGACATCCGGAATCACATACAGTGAATTTGCACATATCTATACCGACACCAACAATCGTCGCACTTACTTTGTTTTGAAGATCAAATCGATTAGCTGAGATCAGTCCGTTCAACTGAGTGGAATCTCTGTAAGAAAAATACTAAAATTATAACATTAGCAGAATATTGAACTAGGCTTGTGTTAGAAGCTATTGAACGGGTTTGCCCAACCAACAGTAAAATGTAGGACAATGCTCTGAGCGACGTGTATCAGATAATATGTGTAGTCCTATGAGAAAGTACATATCCCGCGATAGTAACATACACATTACTTGAATCCCTCTTTTATATCAAGGATAATAAAACATTCGAAAATCTGTAAAACACACTTGTACGAAGACCCACGTGCAGAAAATCGGATGTTCAGCACAGTTACGGTCCGTGTTTGCAGCGTTGCATAACCCAACTGAACAAAAAACGATGGAACTATTCAGGACATAAAGTTGCAAAATGGGTCCAAGAGCGAAAAAAATAACCTGGACAGAAAACACGTCAAGCACCACATTTCCACCCATATACTTGATCATTTCTTGTGTGAATGTATTCATCATACTCTTTCCATTAGCATCGGGCCGAATAAAATCTTCAGGAGATTGTAGATTCGAATCTTCAACCAAAAGCAGTTGCATCGATCCCTGGAAAAGCAATTCTCAGATAGTCATTTTAAAAAAGTCCGTTGAAAAATTACTCACTTGATTGACAAACGCCACTTCAGGCACGAGAACCACCTTTACGGTCACATAACCGACGGCGTTCTCATTTCGCCGGTTGTCGTGCACATTTGACGACATAAGATATGTACCGGGTGGCATGTTCGCGTCCATTGTAATCTATATGAATACACTAGATTACGTAGGGAGAGGATTCGTCTCCACTGTCGAACTCTCAGAAACAAACAGAATTTACTGACCTCTCCTCTGGGTGAAAGGTCAAAACCGGGTAAGGAATCCCTCCACGTGAAAGTCTTATCTCCAAGATCCCAGTCGTCCAGATCTTTCACGTAAACTCTTCCAATTTGGGTCTTTTTCAATTTTCCGAGATAAGAATTAACGGTGATTGTCATCTTGCCATCGTGCATAGGATTGTCATTCTACAATGTCATCTTTACACATAAAGCATTATATATGCTGTAATAAAGTAAGAAAACTCTGTGTTTAGCAAAATCAAAAGCGAAAGCAACTCAGCTCTGACAAATAATCAATTTTCGGAAATAATGAAACAATACAATGAGCATACATGCGATGGTTGGACCCGGTGCTCCGACCCTATCCAATTTTGGGCGGTTGGTAAAAGGAACCCCTTCACTTTTGGACGGTTAGCGAAGGGCTTGCGCTGCACCTCATGAGCTAGTCCCCTTTCACCTGAGGAGGGTCCTATTTCTCCCTATCGCACCTAAGCCCATGAGAATAATTCCTGTATCCTTCCAATTTTTAACGCCGTCTTCACCAACTCGCAACTTATCGCGGTAGCTTGAGCTTAGTCCGACATGGTTCCCAGCAATTGATGAAAGTTACCTTTTAGTTATGAGCTTGACACTAACGGATTTTGACAAGCACCCATTGCTGTGGATATTGGTGATGCTAGTCACAAGTATAAAATGAAATAAGACTAGAACACATTTCGATGTTAAATGCTCAAAAAATGGCGCAGATCCCCATTCTCTTCTCTTAGTTAAGTGTACACACCATGTAAAGGTCCAGAAAAACTAACGGTAGCTTTTCTATATCCATGCCTTATTGCAAAACACTTGGGATATCTCACTTTTCCATACCAAAAAGCAATTAGCAAGCAAGTAATCATACCTTTTTTTATTACATCACCAATGGTTCCGAAAAAAAAAGGCCAAAAAGGAGGTTTTCCCTCAGAAGTTATGTAAAACTGATAGTCATTTTACACAGACGTTCTTTCTATGTTTCAGAGGCTCACTTTTATATAAGAATATTTCAGTTTTTTCGAATATTAGTTGTCGTACAATCGTAAAATTCGAAGATACCAACAGAACTGTTCGGTAACAAATTCAGTGCAGAAAAGCACCTGCAGATACTCCTCAAGAAAACATCCTCGACTACATATTTTATAAATAACTAATGATCTGAAATATGTTCTCATTTCTGCTCCTCCTAACAACTTTACCACAATGACAAGGCAGGAGGCACCCTGTCGGTCTTAATTAGGCGCATAACATTAACCCCACTCCGGCCATGAATGGGTCGAACGGACGTAACCCGCTAAGAATGACCCGGTCGCCTCTCTGCACACATTATTCGCTAATAAATAGGGCGGGTTGCTGAGAGCAACGCGAGGCCTTGCAAACAAACGCATTTCTGCACATCTCGCAGCATTCTGCTCGACATTTTCACATCATGAAGATCAAATCTCTACGACAGTCGATTCACGAGTTCATTCGGTCGCGCAGCTTGCTCACTCTCAGCAGGGGTTCCTTCTCAGTTACCTCGCAAATACAATGGGGTTTTTTCGAACCGGCGTCTTCACAGTCGGGCGACTCGCTTCAAAGCGACCGCAGCGCGACGCAACAATCGTTACGGATTAGTAGGCCAATTTTTGCGGATTTGTGGTGGAATTCCGAAAGGCTGGTCGCGGTCGCCAAAAGGTGGGAGGGTGAGATTAGGAGCGACCGGCTTATGTTCGACCATAGGCAGCTGAAGCATTCATATATCGCATCATTAGGCAACCACGGACCTCCCTCACTAGAGGGATCACAGCCGGTTAGTCGCGAGGCTACGTGGCGCGTCCCCAGGTGGCGGATAGGAGGCTAATCGCGGACCAAAAGCCACCTTGTGCTTGCCCAGAGACGCAGGTGGATTCAGGGGATGGACTCCCTGTTTCTGCTGAGCCAGGACTGACTCACGACATCCTTGTATCCCGCACGTCGGTCCAGCCAAAAGCCTGCAATCAAGTGACTGGGAGGTGCAAGGGAGGCGGTTTGGAGTCGCCTCCAACAAATAAGCTCCACATGTCCACTCCTTGAGAACGAAAGTTCTCCCAGAAACTCATAGGAATAGAGGCTTGCAACCTGCCCATGGGTTTTAAAATTTTTACGCAAAACACAGTGATAGAAAAGAGTCTCCTGATTCCGGAGAAAAGCCTGGTACGGTAGCGCCAGGTCTTCGTCGCTTACGCTCCAACATCAAACTACGAAGAAGAAGAAGTCGAAGGTTTCTATATGGACCTGGAGAAGTTCTACCGAGAAGACCATGCCTTCTACAAGGTCATAATTGGCGATTTCAACGCCAAGGTTGGCCCAAGAAGAACGCCGGAGGAACTTCACATTGGGACCCACGGCCTACAATGGAATGACCAGGGGGAGAGGCTCTCCTAGTTCATCATGACGACTAAGACCATCCATGGGAACTCGCAATTCCAAAAGCCGTCCTCTCTACGGTGGACGTGGGAGTCACCCGGTGGAGGGTATCGTAATGAAATAGACCACATCATCGTCAATAAAAGGTTCTGCCTGACGGACGTCGGTGTTGTACCAAAGTTCTATACGGGATCGGACCATCGTCTCCTCCGAGGAAGATTTTCTTCGCAAGGAGAGCAGAGAAAGCCGCCAAGTTCAGAGAGAGAAATCCCAGGACTACCATCAACTGGGATCTCTTCGCTACGCTAGCCGGCTTTTGGGAAGATTCCGCAATGGACAACATTGACGAGGAATATGACCGGCTCGTTGAACACCTTCACGACTGCGCAAAGAATGCTGAGAATTCTAAAACCACCAAGAGACGCCTTTCTCTTGAAACTCTTGAGCTGATACGCCAGCGTGGAGCAGCACGAGCCGCAGGGAACCAAGAACTCACGTCCGAGCTCGCAAGGCTTTGCAGAGAGGCGATAAAGGAAGACCTTAAAGAGAGAAGAGCAGAAGTGCTGGCTGAAGCTGCAGAGGCGGGGAAAAGCATCCGCTATGCCCGTTCGAGACTTCGCCAGTCGCAAGATGAGGATGACTGCTCTCCGGAACCCGAAGGGAACAACCATTGCATCGAGAAGGGGAATGGAGAAAATCATCTACGACTTCTACTCTGATCTCTTCGACAGCCATGTCCACTTGCCTGCTCACCATCTGAGGGAAGACGGACAAGTCATTCCAGAGGTTCTCCCGTCCGAAATACGACATGCTATCATGTCGGTAAAAAATCGTACGGCACCCGGTCCCGACAGAATAAGACCAGAACACCTGAAGAGCCTTCCGCCAGTACTCATCAACACCTTGGCGAGGCTCTTTACACGTTATCTGTCGGAATGCAAGGTTCCTAAGCAGAGGAAGACCAGCAAGACCGTGTTGTTGTATAAAAAGGGAGATGCACATGACATCGGCAACTATCGTCCAATCTGCCTACTGTCTGTCATCTACAAGCTCTTTACAAGAGTGATTCTTAATAGGATTGAAAAAGTCTTGGATGAAGGACAGCCATGCGAGCAAGCAGGGTTTCGAAAAGGATTCAGCACGATTGACCACATTCACACTGTTTCGAAACTCACCGAGGTATCACGAGAGTACAAGATGCCGCTCTGTCTCACCTTCATCGACTTGAAGAAGGCCTTCGACTCAGTTGAGATGGAAGCGGTCGTGGAAGCCTTGGACAACCAAGGCGTCCCTACTCAGTACATAAAGGTACTTCGACAGTTGTATAGTAACTTCACGACCGGAATTTCGCCATTCTACAAGAACATCATCATTGACGTGAAGAGGGGAGTCCGACAGGGTGATACAATTTCACCCAAAATATTCACAGCCACCCTCGAGAACGCAATGAGAAAGTTGGAATGGGACGACATGGGAGTGAATGTTGATGGTCGGCAGCTACACCATTTGCGCTTTGCTGATGACATCGTACTGATAACATCCAGCATCAGCCAAGCGGAACGAATACTGACCGAATTCGACGAAACATGTGGATGCATCGGTCTTCAGCTGAATCTGCAAAAGACGATGTTCATGCGCAACGGATGGGTCTCGGATGCCCCATTCACGCTCAACGGAACGAACATATCCGAATGCACCAGCTATGTTTATCTGGGTCGGGAACTGAACATGATGAACGACCTGACCCCCGAACTGGGCAGGAGAAGAAGAGCGGCTTCGGGAGCGTACAAGAGCATCGAGGATGTAGTGAAGAAGACCAGGAACACCCGGCTCCGTGCTCACCTCTTCAACACCACCGTACTTCCTGCTTTGACCTATGCTTCGGAAACTTTGGCATTTCGCAAGCAGGAAGAAAACGCAGTGAGCGTCATTGAACGCGCAATTGAGAGAGTGATGCTAGGAGTATCCCCTTTCACGCAAGTGAGGGACGGGATTCGAAGTTCTCTCCTACGTCAACGATCGAAGATTAGAGACGCCGTCGCGTTTGCCAAGGAAAGTAAAATAAGGTGGGCCGGACACGTGATGCGCTTTAGCGACAACCATTGGACCGGAGCCGTGAGTGACTGGGTTCCCCGCGATATTAGACGCACTACAGGAAGACCGCCGAGCCGATGGTCAGATTTCTTCACGAAGTCCTTCAGAGAAAAGTATGATGCTCTTCGTGTCCCACGCAAAAGGAGGAACCACTGGGCTACTCTGGCACGCGATCGGGACAAATGGAAGAATTACTGGCGTCCGCTCGACCAGTTCGCAGATCAACGGGAGTCAAGGTGATCAAGGTGATCATTAGGCAAGAAACAAGGAGCATGTGAGTCATCGAGGACCGTACAATGATACGCCAATAGGCGAAACTGTGTGAAAGAGGAACTGGACTATTCAGTACTCAGAAAGATATTCGCAGACCTACATTGGGCCTCAGAAGAATTTTTATTCTCCAGCCGAAAACTAGCAGATTTAATATTGCTTAACTTTCAGAATCAGAGGAGTGAAGAGATGGATGGGGAAAAATCGCAAAGAAAATGAAAAAAAAAACCCACATCCAAGAAGCTCCAAACTCTAGAATTTAACTTTGGGAATGTTCAGAAATGTTTTATCTTTTTTGCAACAACCACTGTATGTCACTTTATTTTTGCATACCTCGTCTCCAATGATCACGTGAACGGATGCGTGGTTAGTTCGATCCGCGCGATCCGTTAGAATTAGAGGAATTTCGAGAATTTTGCCCGGATTAGCAGCCTCTCGATCGAACACTACCAGTGGTCTGATTGTCATCGATCCATTCCCACCATCTCCATCTGAAAGGAGGTGTAAATCACACGGAGTCCAAGAGAGTGTGGAAATGACAAGAATGAGAGGTACATACGAGCATCAAATGTGACGCTCAAGAACTCTCCATATTTCCATTTGCTCTGGTCGAGTTGCATGTTGTACGGTGATCCGTATGCACTTAAATATGAACATTGAGGAGTATAAAAGAATGGAACTTAAAGATAACCAATAGAAATGTGTTTTGTGAATTACAAATAAGAAGTGAATAATTTGTAGAACCAAGACACACTCACGGTGAGTCCTTGTCAGTGCAGCGAATCTCACATGTACCTTGTTTATTGGCAGGTCTATTTTCGGGAAATACGCAATACTTGGGGATTGTGTAAGGTTCGGGGGCATTATCATTGACATCGCGTAAGTAAACAGCTACTAGGAGAGTTCCAAGATTGCCGGCTGAAATTACGGTCCATGAATGTAACCTTGGACAACAGGAACTTATGCTCATATGACGTATGGAGTGACAATTAATCTATTTCATCATGTATGTATCTTAAAAAAAGGAACGAGTAGTCGATATCTGTCTCTAACTCACCGGCGTCAAACGCCTCGATGATCAGCTTATAGCTACTGATGTCTTCTCGATCCAAACGTTGTGCTACTCGCAGCGTTCCATCCTGATCAATTGTGAACTGTCGCTTCGGATCAGACTGACGATTAATTCGGAATCTGAATCGGGGAAGTAGAACAATATCTTTCCGGCTGATGACAGTTATCCAATACGAATTGCTGTTATGCTAATTTGTTCCAAACCAAGAAAGAAATACGTCGAAGTCACCAGTTATGCAAAAGAGTCAGCATTTCTGTTCGGTGCTAATCTACGCACAAGATGTCGACAGACTACATTCATAAACATATTCTAATTCGTTTGACATTCATAACCAGTGGTCTCTCGCTAAAAACGTTCAGCGTAAGAATAGTGAAAATTGAAGTAAGCTATGTAGAAAAGCTGGAGTTGTTTCTACTGATAGCATTAACCAAGCAGATTTTGAAAGATATCGAGGAAGTACGTTTCTAATCGGAAATGAGATGTCAGATTAACCCAAACTCAAAAAGCGATCAAATGAGTGTGTACATATATTTTATACCAGTCTGAACGTCCGGCTAAAGCCGGACTTCAGATCTCCTGAAGTGAATCCTTTGCTCACCATCACTGTTCAATGAAAATTAATAATAGTGGCATTTTCTACAAAGTAGGAATTAAGCTTTTCTAACAACGCTTTCTTCTTTTTTTTTACATTTACGTTAAAGACTTCATATTTCATTTCCCGTCGTTTCTGCATATGAAGAACATTTAAGTTTCAGCTTCAAACATTTGTTCGATACCAGCATAATTTAGACACAACTTGAAAGCAATACTCTAAGCATAGGTTTTCTTCATGTTTTTACCCATTAGCTATCATGATCATGATATATATAACGAGCTTAGTTCGTGTGTGTGTGTGTGGGTGTTTGTCTGTGTGTCACGAAATTCGAAAAAGGGGGGGCGACGGGTCCACCGCGCCAGATATCTATGGAAGAGGGTGCGACGGGTCCACCGGCGCCAGATACCCGTAGAAGGAGGTGGGACGGGTCCACCGGCGTTGCACTAGTGCACCGGCGCCAGATACCTATAGAAGGAGTGGGACGGGTCCACCGGCGCCAGATACCTATAGAAGAGCGTGCAACGGGTCCACCGGCGCCAGATACCTATAGAAGAGCGTGCAACGGGTCCACCGGCGCCAGATACCTGTAGAAGGGAGTGCGACGGGTCCACCGGCGTTACACTAGCGCACCGGCGCCAGATACCTATAGAAGGGGGTGCGACGGGTCCACTGGCGTCGCACTAGCGCACCGGCGCCAGATATCCATAGAAAGGGTGCGACGGGTCCACCGCGCCAGATACCTGTAGAAGGGAGTGTGACGGATCCACCGGCGTTGCACTAGCGCACCGGCGCCAGATACCTATAGAAGGGGGTGCGATGGGTCCACTGGCGTCGCACTAGCGCGCCGGCGCCAGATATCCATAGAAAGGGTGCGACGGGTCCACCGCGCCAGATACCTATAGAAGGGGGTGCGACGGGTCCACCGGCGCCAGATTGGTGCGCTCGCGCCAGATACCTATAGAAGGGTGCGACGGGTCCACCGCGCCAGATACCTGTAGAAGGGGGTGCGACGGGTCCACCGCGCTAGATATCCATAGAAGGGGTGCGACGGATCCAACGGCGCCAGATTGCTATAATATGGGGTGCGACGGATCCACTGGCGTCGGTGGACCCGGTCATTGGAGCGCAATAAATTAGTGTGCATGACGCAAAAGGTAAATGGTTGCAGCCGTTTAATAGCCCTAACCACTTGGCGCTTTGCTCTTCACCTTTATGACTACTCCCGTGTGCCTATTTCGTTCTTCTTTCGCCTCAAGTTTGTAGCATGCCGTTCTCAGAAACTGGCTGCTTAAATAGTAGCAAAATGTTTATGTGATTTGACGTGGAACGTTATCTTTATCAGTAGGATGATGTCTTTCACGTTATCTTATGTTAAAACATCATTCTGTGATAACTATTGGGAGGAAAACAGGAGGAACACCCATACTTCGAGTAATGCTTTCAAATTGTATCTATATTATTCTGGCATCGAAGGAGTGCTTGTAGCTGATGATCGAATATTCTCCAAATGTAGAATTGACGCGTTTGGAAGGAAAACTCCGTAACCTTTCGCCTTAATTTATAATATAAAGAAGAGAAGGAAAGCGTTGTTAAAAAAAACACAAAACTAATTTTACAGAACTACTATTAACTTTCACTGATCAGTGAAGGGGAGCGAAGCTAAAATCACCAAAAGTCTGAAGTCCGGCTTTAGCCGGACATTCAGACTGGTCAGAGAATAAAATGACGTGAACGACATCATTGTACTGATAAAGATAACGTTCCACGAAAGATTACGCAAAGTGTTTGCTGCTATTTAAGCGACCGGTTTCATTCGTATTTTCACTTTGTGAGGAAGGCATGTTACCAACCTTAGGCAAACGTGCAAGGAAATGGAGATACGAAGAAGTCACAGAAGTGAAACGCAGCGGGGGCAGTGGCACCATCTATAAAATGGTTGCAACGAATCATTCACCTTAGTGACATCCACACGAGATTACTATGCGATGCACTATGACGCGGCACTCCTGCGTCGTCGGACCCGCGTCACCCTATTTTACCGCCTTGTGGCCCTGGTGCACCATCACGACGCCGAAGAGCCCGTCGCATCCCCTTTTCGAATTTCGTGACTGGCTGATTTGCTGACTGATTGACTGGCTGACTGAGTGATTGATTAACTGATTGATTGTGATGATATCATTATCATGATATCATGATAATAAAAATTAAAGACATCACTCCACGAATCTGAGGTGGTACGGATTTCAGCTGGAGTATTCGCATACGGGATGGGAGACCATGGAGAAGGGAGTGATTCCGTCCACTTCTTCTTAATTGCCGTAAAAAACGGCCCGCAGGATACGGCTTCAGGCGTTTTGGCGCACTATTTTCTACAAGGAGTTCGACTAGAATGCGCCAGCCTTGTGCGGCGCCGCATTTTCCGGACCGTTTTTTACGGCAATTAGGAAGAAATGGACGGAATCATCCCCTTCTCCATAGCCTCCCATCCCGTATACGAACACTCCACCTGAAATCTGCACCACCTCAGATTTGTGGTGTGATGCCTTTAAACTCTTTCCTTATCAAGAATTCGCTTTGGCATTTGCTTCCCTATCTCATTCCAGTGACGTTACTTCAGTGAGACAAGATACAATCATATCCACATAAATGAAAACGGCGAGCAGCCCAATACTTCTGCTCGTATAACAACTTTCAAAACGCAAATAACATATGGTACTAGCCCAATACTTCTGCTCGTATAACAACTTTCAAAACGCAAAAAACATGTGGTACTAGCAGTATATGCAGTCAAACTGTTTTTCGTGTATAAATACTGGGAAATTCAGAAAACCATTTTTATCTGATATATATTATAAATACATATAGAAAGTCCAGATTTTAAACAGTTCCTGAAGTGAAAAGACACCATACTTAGTAGAATTAATATAGCAGCGCTTACAGAATTTGTTTTTATTCGGTTTCAAACAGTCGCGAATGTACTCTATAACCAAATTCTACTATTCTTCGTCTCTTGAAGAATACAGATTTGTCTTCACATGATTCTAGAAGTCGAACATTTTCACCTAGCTCCAGCTTAGCAGCTATTTTTGTAAAGAATTGATCTTGCTCATTTTAATTTCTTATGCGGTTATCAGTCTCCTTGCCTTTCTCGATGACGTTTCCAAGCAATTTAAGATCTTCTATAGAATGGGTAATTTATTCGGAATTAATTGACGTTGACCTCGTTCAGCACAGATAAAAGCCGCATACCGACCCGTACAGCGTGCACTCAAGACCATTTGAACACTTGAACATAAGAGAGAAATTCTGATCTCAGAGATGAAAAATCGAGATATGGACGGGACTTCATATAAAGTGACAGGTAGCAATTACCCTCACAGAGATGCCGAAAACGCAGTGAAAAAACAAAAGCGACGAAAACAAAAGCGAAATACGAAATTTACGAATAAGTGTCGCTGCACGTCCACAACCGAAAGTAAAGTTAAAATTCCCAAAATACCTAGAATTGTTAGTTCCAAATTTGAGCGCCATAATGAGACAAGGAACAAACCAATATTACGAATCGGACAAACTTGAATTAAAATATGAAAAAGACTGCAAATAAAACATAACAAAGAGGGGGAAGTGAAGTAAAAAACATAACATCAACCCAGCAGAAAAAAAAAATTGGCATGAACAGACGAATATCATACAAGCACAGCTTTTTTCATCCTAGTTGATACCTTAATTAGCCACCACTTGGCTATTCAAATGTCCAAAACATGGAGCAGTTGTACCACGTGGCGTAATAGAAAGGTTGAGAACAAAAAAAAAATCGAAACAAGAAACAGAAGAACTTACGTGTAATTGAATGTAGGGAGTGTGGGGTCATGCGCTTTGAAGGTATTGAGCACAGTCCCGATAGGAGTATCTTCACTGATGTTTTTCATAACGAACACTTGAATTTCGCGTTCTTGGGGAGAGATGAAGGACGAAAATCGCGATTTTGCTAGCGACGCGTCCAACTCGAATGATAGGGATAAGCCGCTAACAACCGTAACATTAGGAATAGCTGCT
This sequence comes from Necator americanus, assembly GCF_031761385.1. Taxonomy (NCBI): domain Eukaryota; kingdom Metazoa; phylum Nematoda; class Chromadorea; order Rhabditida; family Ancylostomatidae; genus Necator; species Necator americanus. The sequence goes on from NC_087373.1 coordinate 37,635, forward strand.
AAGGCTAGGATGGCCAGTGTTAGCCAGACCCGGGGAACTCTCTTAACTTGCACGATCACTGGCGTCGCAATCGGCGACGTTGTATTTCGCGACGATCGTGTGTCGAGGCACATCCTCAAAGATTCGAACTTCCTTAGGACCGATGATTTCTGGCGAGTGATCGCTCTCGTCGACGAGTTGCAGGATGATGTTGCTTGTAGCGTCGTGAAATCCGTCGCTGACGTGGACAGGAAGGCGGAATCCTTCGCGTTGTGTAGAGTTCTCGTAGTCGAGAGGCTGACAACACGTAAGTGGGAGCCGGAAGAACGATCGAAGAGAGTTCCAAACGAGCCTAGCTTGTGTATCGAGGTGATTCTTTTGGAATCGAAAGACATGCACAGCAGTGAATAAACAAGCGTATAGAATTGCGGAATTGACACAGTATCGCCGGAGACTTTTGGGGTCACATATGTTGTTTGGTCCAGACTACACACATTGTGGGTCTCATCTAGATCTACTTAGACGGCTGCGCTAGCGCTCGCGTCGCGGCGAACTGACCCGCTGCCACTTTTGCCAATACGAGTGCTGTCGACACAAAATCTGCGCGCTACTGTGTTTTAGTAGCCTGTGGGGCTACTTAACTGCACCCTTATTGGCGTCCAAGGGTGCCATCTAAGTCTAGTTAAAGGCATCACCCCACGAATCTGAGGTGGTGCAGATTTCAGGTGGAGTATTCGTATACAGGATGGGAGACTACGGAGAGGGAGGTGATTCCGTCCATTTCTTGCTAATTGCCGTAAAAAACGACCCGGAAGATGCGGCGCCGCACAAGACTGGCGCGCTCCAATCTAACCTCCTGTACAAAATGGTGCGCCAAAACGAATGAAGCCGTATCTTCCAGGCCGTTTTTTACGGCAATTAGGAGGAAATGGACGGAATCACCCCCCTCTCCGTAGTCTCCCATCCTGTATACGAATACTCCACCTGAAATCTGCACCACCTCAGATTCGTGGGCTGATGCCTTTAAACGGCTGTGCGGGCAGTTGCGTTGCGGGGCGCTGGCCCGCTGCCACTTCTGCCGAATCAGGAGTCCTTCACAAGCGTGAGTGCCTTTTAACACTAAAGGCCCTCACGCTTGTGAAGGGCCCCCGATTTGGCAGAAGTGGCAGCGCGCCGCGACGCGACCGCCCGCGCAGCCGTTTAAGTAGATTTAGATGAGACCGCGTCCGAGGGCCTAAGCAATGATCTGAGAGGATGTATGATATGTAAGCTAAGAATACAAAGCGAAAGGAAAGAGATATAGCTTCTAGAAATAAGGGTGCCGTTGCGTGCCCCCTCTCCAACTACCTTTTCCTCGCCTGTTTTTCTTTTTTTTTTCAGTCAAATGTTCGTTAACTGTCTGTCTTTCTTTAAAACTTGTAGGGATTTACATTCGAATATTTCAGATGGGCGGTTGCTTGACGAAGTCTCTATCAAAATCGCGTGAGTAATACTTCTGCTTTTTTACAACTCCGAGTGTGAAGTGTCTTGGTGCTCGTGAATCGTGTAACTCAAGCGATAAGATTTCCGCAAATTATTTATAGCATCTCTTTGTTTTCATATAAGAAGATTCTTACCTTGATAACAATAATTCGTTTCACTGACATTCTTTGGGATAGGGGCAATTGCTTTGTCTTTACTCTGATGAGATATGGCATTGTCAAAACGATATGATCCACGGTGCAGTTGCGCAAGCACCTTCGCTTGAAGCGGTGCGTTGAGGGCAGCAGTTAGGATCGAGGGAGGACCCTTCCTAGAGCACCTCTGAAGGTATTCGGTGAAGTACGCGATGGGCTCACTTCGATTCCAACCGCTTTCTCAACCGCACTGCTCCGGTCGCAGCCGCAAGAGTGCACCGTGCTTCATATCGTTTTAACCTTACTACAAACTAATTTTCAAAAACATTTTTTTCCTTGCGAAGTTGATTTCTTCTGAAAGTGAAGATAATCATTTCAGAAAATAGATTTATAGTCGGGTCAATACGACATGAAACACGAGTGCATTTGCGTACGCTCTCCAAACGACGCGACTGAGGCAGCAATTGGAACCGAGTTGGGACCGTCGCAAACTGCAACGATAGGTGGTGCCAGCAAGGATTTCATCACGCTCCTAGTCACTACGCTCCACCGAAGCGCCTCAAGAGGTGCTGCATACGCAATTGCGTACGTGTTTCATGTCGTTTTGACCCTACTATATGTTATTTGTACACATAATAATTTAGCGAGTTCAGCAGTGTTACACAAGTATTACTTATTGATACTATTAGTTTCACCTATTTTATCTGATTGGTCTTTTGGCTTCTGAAAAGATTGCTAGAATTTTACGTAAGGGAGTTACGATGATGCAGTGCGACACTAACTCTTAACTTAATTACTCTTAACTTTAGTGCATACCTAGTTCCGTTATGCTGATGAAGGCGCAAATCTTCAATCTGATCGCATCTCATATGATCTATATCCACACTTTTTTTAGAAAGAGAACCATGATAACCATTAAAAAAACTGATGTTGTGTAAATCCCCATACAGAGCTATTATGGAATGCATAGCTGACGCTTTTAAAACGGTTTTTTGATACCATCTATTTTTTTTGCAATATTCCATCCTTTTTAAATTTGTGATTTTTTTTTTAAAGGAAATATCGCGAAAACCATTCGATCAATTTTCTGCCAAAGACACAATTGCGCAGGAAGAACCACGGTGATTCTTTGCTTCCTGCTAGTTTAGCTGATGCTTCATTCTCTTCTTTTTCCTTTCGAACTCAACAGTCTAGGTGCCTTCAACAGCACAATCTCCCTCCGGGGCAATACTCACCTGTCCTTCACGACAATGTTTTTGGATTACCAGTTTTAGAACGACTATGACCTTAACGGTGATACAAAGTATGTGAATTCAGATTTTCTACTACAGCATTTCACATTCAAGGAATAAAACCTTTCATTCTCAGGGGATGTATTATTGTATTGTTTGCAAACGAAGAAAGCTATCATGACGGCAAATGTGGAATTATTTGTGGAGTCAATAGGTATGTCGCTGTTCTCTGACTGTTTGTGGTTATTCCTCAATTTTCCCTTTCTTATTTCTTGGTTTGCATTCTCCAGCGTGTCTACGTTTATGAAGTTCATTTTAGGTCATTTTCTAGTCTAGTCATTTTTAATTTACACCAATTAACTAGTTTGTGTGTGTGTGTGTGTGTGTGTGTGTGTGTGTGTGTGTGTGTGTGTGTGTGTGTGTGTGTGTGTGTGTGTGTGTGTGTGTGTGTGTGTGTGTGTGTGTGTGTGTGTGTGTGTGTGTGTGTGTGTGGCGCCGACGCCAGATACCTATAGAAGAGGGTGCGACGGGTCCACCGGCGCCAGATAGCTATAAAATGGGGTGCGACGGGTTCACTGCACCGGTGCCAGACAGCCAAGCGATGTGCTTTACGCAGCTCAGCGTGCTGGCGAATAGACAAGTAATAAATAAAAACCGGAGCCAAGTAAAGTAAAAGCCAAGTAAATCGAATCAATTGTGCAGAAGTACCGGCAAGTTCTGTTCCTCCGTTGAGTTGCAATTTGGCCTATGCACCAAATTTTTTATGATGGCTTTGATATTGTGTGCTCGCCTTCCCTCTGAGTGCCACGCGGGTTTTGCTTGATATTGATTGCCTTCACTATTTCGTCACCGCAGATGAGACCTCAAACTTGGGTAATTAAACCTTTATATACACTCTTTAAATTATTATCATCACGTACGAAAGTTACAAAGCACAAAGAACTCAAAGTGACTCTTCATGGTAAACAACAAACGATGTGATAAATGAACAAACCATGAAGTAGATAGTTGTTTCAAAGCGAAGGTGACAAAGTACACAATTGCTGTGCGAGAATAAAGATGCTCACGATGTTTGCGAATACAAAGGAAATCAAACGGAATCGAAAGTATTCAAACATGACAGTACTTGAGCTTCAGCTGCGAAGAATAGCGATGATGAAAAGAGACGAGACCGTAAAGGTTATCAAAGGAATAAAAAAGGAAGGCAGAACTTCGAGGCGATACGCCCCGAGTGCTTGGATGGTAAGAATGACAAACGCCGTTTCTGATGTAATTCTGCAGTTGCGACCATTGCGTTTCTTTCGACGACAGTGATAATAACGATAGTTTCGCTATACTCTGATTAGCCGGACTTCAGACTTTCTGTGGTGTTTGCTTCACTCGCTTCAATGATCAACGAAAATTAATACTAGTGCCGTTTTCTATGAAATTGGGCTCGTGTATCTCCAACAATCTTTTTTCTTTCTTTATATCATAACTAAAGGGGAAGGATTTCATAATCTTCTTTTTAAAAGCGTCATTTCTACATTTGGAAAACATTCGAACTTCAGGTTCAAACACTCCTTATCAATACGTTGCACACAAAATTTAAAACTATCACTTGAAACATGAGTAAATATTCCTCCTGTTTCCCCCCAACAGTTATCAAAGAATGATGTTTTGGCATGAAATGACGTAAAAGACATCGTCCTACTGATAAAGATAACATCAGATCACATAAACATCCTGCTACTATTTAAGCAGCCGTTTGCATGCGGGCTTCCACTTTCTGAGAACGGCATGCTACCAAACTTGAGGCGAACGAAAAAGGAAATAGACACGCGAAGGAGTCATGAAGGTGAAAAGCGAAGCGTCCAATGGCCACGGCTATGAAACGGCTGCAACCATTTATCTTTTGCGACATGCACATGAAGTTATCGCGCACCGTTTCGACGCCGGTTGTCCCGTCGCACCCCCTTCTATAGGTATCTGGTGCCGGCGCACCAATCCGACGCCCGGTGGACCCGTCGTAACTTCTATAGGTACGGACTGGCGCCGGTGCACCAATCCGACACCGTGGGACTCATAGCACCCCATTTTATAGCTTTCTGGCTTCGAGGCAACAACACGATGCCGGTGGACCCATCGCAAACCATATTATGGCTATCTGGCGCCGGTGGACCCGCCGCACCCCCTTCTATAGGTACCTGGCGGCGGTGCACCAATTTGGCGCCGATGGACCCGTCGCACCCCCTTCTATGGGTGTCTGGCGCCGGCGCACCAATCTGGCGCCGGTGGACCCGTGCCACCCCATATTATGGTTATTTGGCGCCGGTGGACCCGCCGCACCCCCTTCATTAGGTACCTGGCGGCGGCACACCAATCTGGCGCCGATGGACCCGTCGCACCCCCTTCTATGGGTGTCTGGCGCCGGCGCACCAATCTGGCGCCGATGGACCCGTCGCACCCCCTTCTATGGGTGTCTCGCGCCGGCGCACCAATCTGGCGCCTGTGGATCCGTCGCACCCCCTTCTATGGGTGTCTCGCGCCGGCGCACCAATCTGGCGCCGATGGACCCGTCGCACCTCCTCCTATACGTATCTGGCGCCGGTGGACCCGTCGCACCCCCTTCTATAGGTGTCTGGCGCCGGTGGACCCGTCGCACCTCCTCCTATACGTATCTGGCGCCGGTGGACCCGTCGCACCCCCTTCTATAGGTACCTGGCGGCGGTGCACCAATTTGGCGCCGATGGACCCGTCGCACCCCCTTCTATGGGTGTCTGGCGCCGGCGCACCAATCTGGCGCCGGTGGACCCGTGCCACCCCATATTATGGTTATTTGGCGCCGGTGGACCCGCCGCACCCCCTTCATTAGGTACCTGGCGGCGGCACACCAATCTGGCGCCGATGGACCCGTCGCACCCCCTTCTATGGGTGTCTGGCGCCGGCGCACCAATCTGGCGCCGATGGACCCGTCGCACCCCCTTCTATGGGTGTCTCGCGCCGGCGCACCAATCTGGCGCCTGTGGATCCGTCGCACCCCCTTCTATGGGTGTCTCGCGCCGGCGCACCAATCTGGCGCCGATGGACCCGTCGCACCCCCTTCTATGGGTGTCTCGCGCCGGCGCACCAATCTGGCGCCGGTGGACCCGTCGCATCCCATATTATGGCTATTTGGCGCCGATGGACCCGTCGCACCCCCTTCTATGGGTGTCTGGCGCCGGCGCACCAATCTGGCGCCGGTGGATCCGTCGCACCCCCTTCTATGGGTGTCTCGCGCCGGCGCACCAATCTGGCGCCGATGGACCCGTCGCACCCCCTTCTATGGGTGTCTCGCGCCGGCGCACCAATCTGGCGCCTGTGGATCCGTCGCACCCCCTTCTATGGGTGTCTCGCGCCGGCGCACCAATCTGGCGCCGATGGACCCGTCGCACCCCCTTCTATGGGTGTCTCGCGCCGGCGCACCAATCTGGCGCCGGTGGACCCGTCGCATCCCATATTATGGCTATTTGGCGCCGATGGACCCGTCGCACCCCCTTCTATGGGTGTCTGGCGCCGGCGCACCACCACCTCTGGCGCCGGTGGATCCGTCACACCCCCTTCTATGGGTGTCTCGCGCCGGCGCACCAATCTGGCGCCGATGGACCCGTCGCACCTCCTCCTATACGTATCTGGCGCCGGTGGACCCGTCGCACCCCCTTCTATAGGTGTCTGGCGCCGATGGACCCGTCGCACCCCCTTCTATAGGTGTCTGGCGCCGGTGGACCCGTCGCACCTCCTCCTATACGTATCTGGCGCCGGTGGACCCGTCGCACCCCCTTCTATAGGTGTCTGGCGCCGGTGGACCCGTCGCACCCCCTTCTATAGGTATTTGGCGCCGGTGGACCCGTCGCACCCCCTTCTATAGGTGTCTGGCGCCGGTGGACCCGTCGCACCCCCTCCTATACGTATCTGGCGCCGGTGGACCCGTCGCACCCCCTTCTATAGGTGTCTGGCGCCGGTGGACCCGTCGCACCTCCTCCTATACGTATCTGGCGCCGGTGGACCCGTCGCACCCCCTTCTATAGGTATTTGGCGCCGGTGGACCCGTCGCACCCCCTTCTAAGGCTATCTGGCGCCGGTGGACCCGTGCCACCCCATATTATGGTTATTTGGCGCCGGTGGACCCGCCGCACCCCCTTCATTAGGTACCTGGCGGCGGCGCACCAATCTGGCGCCGATGGACCCGTCGCACCCCCTTCTATGGGTGTCTGGCGCCGGCGCACCAATCTGGCGCCGATGGACCCGTCGCACCCCCTTCTATGGGTGTCTGGCGCCGATGACCCGTCGCACCCCTTCAGGTTCCTGGCGCCGGCGCACCAATCTGGCGCCTGTGGATCCGTCGCACCCCCTTCTATGGGTGTCTCGCGCCGGCGCACCAATCTGGCGCCGATGGATCCGCCGCACCCCCTTCTATAGGTGTCTGGCGCCGGCGCCCCAATCTGGCGCCGGTGGATCCGCCGCACCCCATATTATGGCTATTTGGCGCCGGTGGACCCGCCGCACCCCCTTCTATAGGTGTCTGGCGCCGGCGCCCCAATCTGGCGCCGGTGGATCCGCCGCACCCCCTTCTATAGGTGTCTGGCGCCGGTGGACCCGTCGCACCCCATATTATGGCTATTTGGCGCCGGTGGATCCGCCGCACCCCCTTCTATAGGTGTCTGGCGCCGGTGGACCCGTCGCACCCCATATTATGGCTATTTGGCGCCGGTGGACCCGCCGCACCCCCTTCTATAGGTGTCTGGCGCCGGTGGACCCGTCGCACCCCATATTATGGCTATTTGGCGCCGGTGGACCCGCCGCACCCCCTTCATTAGGTACCTGGCGCCGGCGCACCAATCTGGCGCCGGTGGATCCGCCGCACCCCCTTCTATAGGTGTCTGGCGCCGGCGCCCCAATCTGGCGCCGGTGGACCCGTAGCACCCCATATTATGGCTATTTGGCGCCGGTGGACCCGCCGCACCCCCTTCATTAGGTACCTGGCGCCGGCGCACCAATCTGGCGCCGGTGGATCCGCCGCACCCCCTTCTATAGGTGTCTGGCGCCGGCGCCCCAATCTGGCGCCGGTGGACCCGTAGCACCCCATATTATGGCTATTTGGCGCCGGTGGATCCGCCGCACCCCCTTCTATAGGTGTCTGGCGCCGGCGCCCCAATCTGGCGCCGGTGGACCCGTAGCACCCCATATTATGGCTATTTGGCGCCGGTGGATCCGCCGCACCCCCTTCTATAGGTGTCTGGCGCCGGCGCACCAATCTGGCGCCGGTGGATCCGCCGCACCCCCTTCTATAGGTGTCTGGCGCCGGTGGACCCGTCGCACCCCATATTATGGCTATTTGGCGCCGGTGGACCCGCCGCACCTCCTTCTATAGGTGTCTGGCGCCGGCGTCCCAATCTGACGCCGATGGACCCGTCGCACCCCATATTATGGCTATTTGGTGCCGGTGGATCCGCCACACCCCCTTCTATAGGTGTCTGGCGCCGGCGCACCAATCCGACTCCGCGGAACTCGTAGCAACTCATTTTATAGCTATCTGACGCCGGGTGGGCCCGTCGCACCCCCGTTTTCGAATTTCGTGACACACAGACAAACACACACATACACACACACACATACACACACACACGGACTAAGCTCGTTATTATATACCAGTCTGAATGTCCGGCTAAAGCCGGACTTCAGACTTTCGGTGGTTTTAGCTTCGCTCCCCTTCACTGATCAATGAAAGTTAATAGTAGTAGTGTTTTCTGTAAAATTAGATTTTTTTAAACAACGCTTTCCTTCTCTTCTTTGTATTATAAATTAAGGCAAAAGATTACGGAGCTTTTCTTCTAAACGCGTCAATTCTACATTTGGAGAATATTCAACCATCAACGACAAACACTCCTTCGATGCCACATTAATGTATATACTATTTGAAAGCATTACTCGAAGTATGGGTATTCCTCTTGATTTCCCTCAATAGTTATCATAGAATGATGTTTTAACATAAAGTGACGTGAAAGACATCATCCTACTGATAAAGATAACGTTCCTCGTCAGATCACGTAAACATCTTGCTACTATTTAAGCAGCCATCTGCATGCATGTTTCCACTTTCTGAGAACGACATGCTACGAACGTGAGGCGAATAGTCACGAATAGAAGGAAATAGTCGGAGTCATAAAGATGGAAAGCAAAGCGTCCTGTGACCACTGCTATCAAACGGCTGCAACCATCTATCTTTTGCGTCATGCATACGAAGTTATTGCGCACCAATCCGACGCCGCGGGACCCGTCGCACCCCCTTCTATAGGTACTTGGCGCCGGTGGACCCGTCGCACCCCCTTCTATAGGTGTCTGGCGCCGGTGGACCCGTCGCACCCCCTTCTATAGGTGTCTGGCGCCGGTGGACCCGTCGCACCCCCTTCTATAGGTATTTGGCGCCGGTGGACCCGTCGCACCCCCTTCTATAGGTGTCTGGCGCCGGTGGACCCGTCGCACCCCCTTCTATAGGTATTTGGCGCCGGTGGACCCGTCGCACCCCCTTCTATAGGTATTTGGCGCCGGTGGACCCGTCGCACCCCCTTCTATAGGTGTCTGGCGCCGGTGGACCCGTCGCACCTCCTCCTATACGTATCTGGCGCCGGTGGACCCGTCGCACCCCCTTCTATAGGTATTTGGCGCCGGTGGACCCGTCGCACCCCCTTCTATAGGTGTCTGGCGCCGGTGGACCCGTCGCACCCCCTTCTATAGGTATTTGGCGCCGGTGGACCCGTCGCACCCCCTTCTATAGGTATTTGGCGCCGGTGGACCCGTCGCACCCCCTTCTATAGGTGTCTGGCGCCGGTGGACCCGTCGCACCTCCTCCTATACGTATCTGGCGCCGGTGGACCCGTCGCACCCCCTTCTATAGGTATTTGGCGCCGGTGGACCCGTCGCACCCCCTTCTAAGGCTATCTGGCGCCGATGGACCCGTCGCACCCCCTTCTATAGGTGTCCGACGCCGATGGACCCGTCGCACCCCCTTCTATAGGTATCCGACGCCGGTGGACCCCTTCACACCTCATTTTATAGCTTCCTAGCTTCGAGGCATTAACTCGACGCCGGTGGACCCGTCGCACCCCTCATTTTGAATTTCGTGACTGACACACACACACACACACAGACACACGTGACAGAATAAGCCCGTTATTATATAGTAGATGATCATGATCATGATAGACTCAATTCTAAAGCATTATTCGAAGTATGGGTGTTCTTCCTGTTTTCTCCAACAGCTATCAAAGAATGATGTTTCAACATAAAATGACGTAAACAGCTTCATCGTACTGATAAAGATAACGTTCCACATCAGATCATGTAAGCTGTTGGGTACTATTTAAGCAGCCTTTTGTGTGGGTGTTTGATTAAGGCATGGCACCAAGTTGAGGCAAACGTGCAAGGAAATAGATGCGTGGAAGATTCATAGAGGTTCAATGCAACACATGCAGTGGCCATGAATGTGGAACGGTTGCAACGTCTAATTTACTTTTCGCGACATCTGCACAAAGTTATTGCGCACCGATCCGACACTGTGGGATCCATCACACCCCATTTCAAAGCTATCTGGTGTTGGTGCATTAATTCGACACCATTGGACCTGTCGCAACCGCTTCTATAGGTATCTGGTGCCGGTAGACCCGTCGCACTCAATTCTATAGTTGTTTGGCTCCGGTGGACCCGGCACACCCCCTTCTATAGGTACCTGGCGCCGGTGGACCCGTCGACCCCATTTTAAAGCTTTCTAGCGTTGAGGCACCAGCACGACGCCGGTGGACCCGTCGCACCCCTCTTTTTGAATTTCGTGACTGACACACACACACACACACACACGTGACAGAATAAGCCCGTTATTATGTACCAGCCTGAACGTCCGGCTAAAGCCAGACGTTCAAGCTGGTATATAATAACGGGCTATTTTGGTGTTCGCTTCGCTCGCCTTCACCGATCAATAAGAAGTAACAAAAATAACAGTAGCAACATTTTTTGGAAAATTATTATTGCTTTTTTCCATCAACGCTTTCTTCAATTTTTTACCCGAAAATTCAAGCACAGATGAAAGATTTTATGGTTTTTCCCTAAACGCTAAGTTCTATGTTTGAAGAGCCATCCAGCTTAATTTCACATCTATGTTTCTCTCAAACCTCCCCAATTTGGAAACATTTTTCGAAGCATGTCCTCCGTTCTCAACTATTAGCAAAAAAATGATGTGCTAACGTGGAGCGACGTGAATATCATTATCGTAGTGATAAAAATAAAGTTCTACGTCACATCGCGTAAACTGTTGGCTACTACGTATTGTAGTTGATCAGCCGTTCGCACGCATGTTTTCTTTTTTTGAAAAAAGGATGCAGCATCAGGAGACATGCTGGGAAATAGATGTGCAAAGGACCCATAGAAACCCATTCTACCGTCTTGGGGCTCCCGCGCACCAATCCGACTCAGTGGAACCTGTCCCAGCCCATTTTACGGTTATCTGCCTCCGGGGCAACAAACCGACGCCATGGTATCCGCCATCTCTCTCTTTTTGGAATTGATTGACTAAGACATACACATATAGAGATGCACACACGTGACAAAATATGTCCGTTATTATAAAGCATGATATTTAGTTTGCAAATTTGGAAGTATACATTCACATAAAGTTTATTTACCCTCACTAACGTATGAGAGAAACTAACTTGCCCTATCAAAGCCAACATATAGACCTGTACAGTTTGGAACAATGGCGAAAAGGTAGAGTGCTCGCCTATCAGGTGCATGGCGATGGTTCAACAACTCACCGGTGCAGAATTTTCCATCATTATGGAGTATTTTCGTGACACACACACCCTTTGTAAGTCAATGGTCTTGCGTTGGGCATGGCTTCAAATTTCATGAGGATCGTGCTCAGATGGACCCCGGAGCAATGTTAAGCGCCTCGCAGCGCCTTGTATAAAGCGTTTGTTCTATAGACCATTGGATCTCCTTGGCTGAGATTGCGTTTAATACTCTACTATACTATAATACTAAATACTAATATTTAATCTAAAAATCTAATACTATAATCATGATCATCATGCTATATAACAACGGGGTTAGTCTGTCTGGGTATTCAGATTCTCTACTACAGCATTTCGCATTCATCAGGGAATGAAACACTTTATTCTCAGGAGATATACGGTCGTACTGCAGACTGAAGAAGCCGCCTCGCATATCTCTGAAGCTTTTGCATTTCAGTTGCTTACATGTCCCGCGGTCTTTCAACCCAGAAAGATGGCTTCATCACCTTGATCACCTTGACTCCGTTGATCTTCGAACTGGTCGGTCAGGCGCCAGTAATTCTTCCACTTGTCCGATCGCGTGGCAGAGTCGCCCAGTGGTTCCTCCTTTCGCGTGGGACACGAAGAGCTTCCTTGAAGGACTTCGTGAAGAAATCTGACCATCGGGTCGGCGGTCTTCCTGTAGTGCGTCTAATATCGCGGGGAACCCAGTCGCTCACGGCTCTGGTCCAACGGTTGTCGTTAAAGCGCATCACGTCTCCGGCCTACCTTATTTTACTTTTCTTGGCAAACGCGGCGGTGTCTTTAATCTTCGATCGCTGACGTAGGAGAGAACTTCGAATCCCGTCCCTCACTTGCGTGAAATGGGATACTCCTGGCATCGCGTTTGGCAAAACCCGTCGCACCCCATACTATAACCATCTGCCGTCGGCGCGCCAATCCGACGCCAGTGGACCCCTCGCACCTCCTTCTATAGGTATCTGGCGCCAGCGCACCAATCCGACGCCGTGGCACCCGCCGCAACCCATTTTGCAGCTTAGTAGCGCGTGTTTCTGTCCAATTTTTGTTCAATTTTCCAATTTCAGCTATTCATTTCCACTAATCAAGTGGCGAAACACTGGGGAGAAAATCATCTACGACTTCTACTCTGATCTCTGGCAAGGTTCTTTACACGTTATCTGTCGGAATGCAAGGTTCCTAAACAGTGGAAGACCAGCAAGACCGTGTTGTTGTATAAAAAGGGAGATCCACATGACATCAGTAACTATCGCCCAATCTGCTTACTGTCCGTCATCTACAAGCTCTTTAGAAGAGTGATCCTTAATAGGATTGAAAAGTCTTGGATGAAGCGCATCCATGCGAGCGAGCAGGGTTTCGAAAAGGATTCAGCACGATTGACCACATTCACACTGTTTCGAAACTCACCGAGGTATCACGAGAGTACAAGATGCCGCTCTGTCTCACCTTCATCGACTTGAAGAAGGTCTTCGACTTAGTTGAGACGGAAGCGGTCGTGGAAGCCTTTTGGACAACCAAGGCGTCCCTACTCAGTACATAAAGGTACTTCGAGAGTTGTACAGTAACTTCACGACTGGAATTTCGCCATTCTACAAGAACATCATCATTGACATGAAGAGGGGGGTCCGACAGGGTGATACAATCTCACCCAAAATATTCACAGCCACACTCGAGAACGCAATGCGAAAGTTGGAATGGGACGACATGGGAGTGAAGGTTGATGGTCGGCAGCTACACCATTTGCGCTTTGCTGATGACATCGTACTGATAACACCTAGCATCAGCCAAGCGGAACGAATGCTGACCGAATTCGACAAAACATGTGGATGCATCGGTCCTCAGCTGAATCTACAAAAGGCGAGTTCATGCGGAACGGATGAGTACTGGATCACCCCATTCACGCTCAACGGAACGAACATATCCGAATGCACCAGCTACGTTTATCTGGGTCGGGAACTGAACATGATGAACGACCTGACCCCCGAACTGGACAGGAGGAGACCAGCGGCTTGGGGAGCGTATAAGAGCATCGAACATCCGGCTCCGTGCTCACCTCTTCAACACCATCGTACTTCCTGCTTTGACCTATTCTTCGGAAACCTGGGCATTTCGCAAGCAGGAAGAAAACGCAGTGAGCGTCATTAAACGCGCAATTGCCGAAGTCCGGCTTTAGCCGGACGTTCAGACTGGTTTATTGATAAGCAGGGAGGATGCTCTGAGTTTTGTGATTTATAGAGGATAAGACAGCAAAAATGTAGCACTATTCTTGGTTAAATCGACATGATTTACGCTAGAGTTGGCTTATTGGATAACACATTCGCGCTCGCAATTTTGGTCACATTCCTTTTGCGCTCGACATTCTCGATACAGACGTAGAGTAAGAACACTTGGGTTCGAATGAGCAGCTACTATTGCTGCCGCTCTTTAACGATTATTAAGGTCCCCAATTCCCAGTAATCCGACACCGAAAACCAGCCTGTTGGTAGTGTAAGATTTCCCGTGCACTAGTAGAGCCGTAGCCTGAAGGGAAGGAGCAGGAGGGCTAGATTATTTAATGGTGGAGGTTACGTGCTTGGCGCTTGTGCAGAGTTATGTATAGGCCAAGTAGTGCGCCTAATAACCTGACAGCGCTTTGTGCAAGTGTACGTGCTTATGCTCAGATCGTGCACGTTAAGGACGATCATTGCGCAGTGAAGACGGCGGACATTTCTCCGGCACTACCAGACCGGTTTCTCCGCAACCATCTTGCACTCGTGCGCCTGTCCAAAATCCTATTTTTATCTTTCGCTTTGCAAGTAAAGTGCAAAAGCTGCTGTCCTTCACCACTTCTGTGACGGCTGGACTCAGTATGCCTCAACATCGAGCTGCAAATAAGTGGAGTATATTTTTGGAACAGGTCGTGCCAGGTTCTTTGGTTACTTCGCAATGATAGCTGCATAGTCGCGCCAGTGCAATTTTTCTCACATCATCATCTCTCTGCCATGACTCCTGCTTTCACGTGAATTTGCAAGCGGGCTAGCTGTCCACTCCGAGAAACACGTACAAATCATTGTCATTTTGCAAAACCGTGGACCTCTTAAGTAAGTCGTTTGTTGCCGTTGCAGGGATTCGCTTGTACAAGGCACATACTTGGATAGAAAGGTGGCGTTTCAATTGCCTCAAGGTTGCGGTCTTGTCCACTGGTATACTTTTCACTTACTTATTACTTCTTACTTATTGCTATAATTACAGGCGACACACCTCTATAATTACAGGTGACTGTCACTTTAGGTCAAGTGAACGACTCCTTCACCACAGATCTTTTAAATCAAATTTTGTTTGCCGAACAATCGTTTCGTAGTGAGCTCTCAGCATTGGTAAGCCGCCTCAGGGCAGAGCGATTCGGTTGGGCGCAGGCTGCAACACAGACTTCTTCAACGGACAAGGAACCATTGTTACTCTTCTTCTTGACGGTGAAAGGACAAGGAGTTCCCTGATTACAACTGACAGCTGCCACTCCCACCGCTACTGCGGCTCGTTTCACTATCGAAAGTTTGGATGCAGAGCTAACAAATCGTTGGGTGGTGAAAGAACAAGGTTCAGCTAAGGAACGATTATTTGGAGATGCTGCGATAGAGTTTACAGTGTGAACCGCCCCAAATTGTTGATCAAGTCGAGCGCTATTGATAAGACCAGCATCTTCTGTGGCTGAACTACAAAAACACTTATGACTATTGGATAGTCGAGAGGAGTAGTGTAGTTCGAGCAGCAAGTAAAAGAAGAAACAGTTTTCAGCACGCGATGTTCTCACCACAGCAAGCCAGTCAGGATTTCGATGTAAATCTCTCGTTGGTTATCCATAATGGAATGTACGTTTGCATGCCATTGTACAGTCAAGGCCTTGCGGATGGGATGCCCGCATTGGTGCTGTCACTTCAGAAAAGCAATGTGACAGTATGTGTAATGAAGGAATTGGCATGTCAATCATCATTTCATGGATTCAAACTCAGTTTCATTGACAATTTTGATGAGCTGTCCTTTTCGGAAAATGTTATGGAGGCTACTGGAGAAACTCAAACAAACTATTTCTTCTTTCCGCAAAGAACGTATCAACTATGCTCACAGGCATCAAGGGAAATGGGTGTTGAGTGTGAGATCACAAATGCGTGGGATTGTCATTGACCTTGATCGAAGAATTGGGAAGTTGGCCAAAATGGTGGTGAACACATTTTCTTCATTTGGAGACAACGAAGAGGATATTGATGACAGGGGATCTCACATATCAGATGATGAGGACCATCTGGTTTGTCAAACATTTAGTCAAGTTTCTCCTTGTTTTCTTTTTTTGCAAAGTCAAACGGAGCTTTTGATATTTGTAGTTTTTTTTTTGCCCTATTGGTTTCTCTTTTCTACTTTCCACAGTTCCGTTGTTATTTTTCTTACTCTTGTGGCTTTTAAAAATGCTAGTCCATAGTTCACCTCCACAACGGTTTACCGCCTCATAGTGGTGTGGTGACACTGGGCGTCGAACTGCGATGCACAGCGGAGGTTCGTCCTCCGGCAGGGTCTCCCAAGCTGTGAAGGAGTTCGACACATCCGACATTCCGACTTCTCGGAATCGGAAACCTAGCTAAGAGTAAACCACTGCTAAGATTGCTAACCACCGTCCGTCTTGGCAAAGCGTCGCAAGGTGGCTCCCTGATCCGTATAGGTTGGGCGACCAAGTGCAGAAGTAGCGACAGGTGAATGACGGTATACTCGTCTTTCGTGGAGAGAAGGTTCCGTCGCGAAATGTAGGTGGTGCTGGTTTTGTCGTGTACCCATCTGTCGTCCATCTTGTCGATTCCCACGAAATCCTGTCACCTCGTCTGGCCATTCTTCGCCTCCGCTCCCTGCACCAAAAACCAATTAGCCAATTCCTATGATCGATGTACGAGTAGGATACAGCTTTTCTACCGCTCTCTCACCATACCCATTGGAAAGGGGGTACGAAAAGGCGATACTATATCGCCGAAGTTGTTTACGGCTGCATTGCAATGGATAATGAAATCACTTTCCTGGGAAGAAAGGAGCATACGTGTCGATGGAAGATTTCTCTCGAACCTCCGTTCCGCGGACGACATCGTTCTCTTTTCGAGCAGTACCAATGAAGCAGAAACGGTGCTCAACGAATTGAACGAAGCAGGGAGAGAATAGGAAGAAAATAGAATAGGAATGTTTGCGAATAAACAGAAAGAAGGAACAGTTCATGAAGAACGCCTTCTGCGAGGACGGAGGAGTACAACTTTGAAGGCTCCCAAATCGTGGAAACTTCGTCATACGTATACCTCGGACGTTCCATGAACATGGAAAACGTCTTGAAGGAAGAACTGAATAGAAGAATGAGAGCATGGGCAGCATTCGCAGCCGTCCGGGAAGCTGCGGACCAACTGACGGACCAAGATCTTCGTGCCCATCTGTTCGACTCGATAGTTCTTCCAGCGCTCTGTTACGCAGCGGAGACGTGGGCAGACACCGCTAGGAAGCTAATTACTACCCGCAGAGCCCTTGAGAGATGCCTTCTGAAGTTTAACCGGCGCACACAACACCTGGCCGGTCTTCGCAGCTCTGACTTAAGAGGAATGTCCCGTCTTCGCGACCCAGCGGTAAGCCGAAAGATGGGGAGTGGTGTAATGTGTACCAACACCTATTGCCACGCGGGTCTTTCCGTCTGAGAACCTTCTGTGCCACTCGGGGCCGACCACACCTGAAACTTGAACTTGGGCAATCAATCCTTTATATACATTTAACAATAACAAGCAAGCACAACACACAATCACACCCTTATATATATATATATATATTATATTATATTATATATTTAACAACAACAACTAGATAAATGAGAGAGCTACCACAGCGAAACACCCATATTGATCAATGAAATACATAAGAAAGTGTTGAGATAAACTGATCATGGAGAGATGACTCTCTATACTCCCCGGCATAGTTGATCTGGTGGCGAAGGATGATGGCCCAGCGATGTGCGAGTTGACCTTGGTGTTGTATCGCGTGAACAATCTGCTCTCGTTGGCGCGTGTTCCGCACTGCTGGGAGTGGGCTCCCGGCGCTGATGATGTGGAGTCGTCAAGAATTTTGCAGAGAATCCGACATGGTATGCCTAGCGTTACAGGTACGTAGCACAGAACGTAGATCAGTGTAGTAAGGTAGAGGCCGATCGCAATTACTATAATCGCTGCTCGAGGTGAGCATTTTGGGTTCAGCGCGTTAGCTGTACAGAACCAGTACTAAACGTTTTCGCAGAACGGTACTTGAGGGCAGGTGGCTTCAACAACTGTCACTTGGTGACCATCGGAGATTTCCCACTGAATGAAGTAGTCCTGCAAGGTGATTTCTGGAAGTAGCTGTATCGTTTCCTTTTTCGGCGGTTTCTCATTAACGATGCAGTATTCTTCTGCGCAAAGCTCATACTTCTGGGCGTTGAACGATGTGAGTTCAACTCCTTTTGAAGAGCGGCGTGCGAATGCTCGAACGGAAGGCAATGGAGTCGAAACTGCTTCGACTGATGCATTGAAAAGCGCTAGTAGTGCCAGCAGCAATAGTGTTGTAGGAAGTCTTTACTAATTGCATGTTCGCGGTACCGTGGTGGAGATTACTGTAGTCGAGCTATTTCCGTGGACGTAAATTGTAGCGCGTCTCTTTTGTAAATTCGGGGGCTTCGTCCGTGGGGTGAGCACTTGTTTCCTCTTCGTTTTTAGCACTTTCGCAGTCGGCAGCTTCTTCGTTGTCGTCCAATTCAATCGGGACGAGAAGATTGACAGGTCGGCGAACGAGGCGTCTGTTCGGTAGTTGAATTTCTGCTTCACGTACCACTCCCGTTGGAGATTGTTTCAGTTTACGAAATATTCCAATTTTCCAGGAATTACGAGGCATTACTGGATCTGAGATGAGCACCACTTTATTTAAAGTCGGACTCGTTCGTGATCCTCGTTTGCTGCTTATCTCGAGCTTGTGAGTTTCTCGAAGACTGCTAAGATATTGTTGACTTCATATTTTCCAGAAGCGTTCCGTATACTCGTGACTTGATTTAAGAGCCTCTTCCGCTTGGCGACGGTTTCGAAATGCAATTTTCTCTTCAAGCGGAAGATAGTTCTCATCCTCACTTCCGGTGCTACATGTTTCAAAAGGGAATGTGATCACCATGTCACGTTGTATGAAGTCGATCGGTCGTTTTATCCCAATGCTGTTCCTGATATGACAGCGGTCTTGTATTGAGACTGCCTTCAATCTCAATCAGCAAGGTTTCCATTTCTGACTTGGTTAGGACCCTTCCTTGAATGACTTTGTAAAGGGAATGTTTAACAGATTTGATCAAACGCTCATAGAAAGCTCCCTGCCACGGGGCGTACGGGGTGATTGTCTTCCACGTGATTCCCTTTGTAGCCATGGCGTTGGCAAAGGATTTGTCATTGATAACCGGCAGTACAGCATCCTGGAGAATCCGCTCTCCTAGAAGAAAATAGGGTCCATTGTCCGAAGTGATCGAGGTTGGGACACCTCTCCTAGCAAAGAACCGTCATAGAGCGTTTAGCAGGTTAGCAGTAGTCATATCTGACACGAGTTCCAAATGGAGAAGCCTTGTCACTGTACACGTAATAATAATACCATAGGCTTTGACGGTTTCATCGCGCTCTTTTACCGTAAGGGGACCAAAATACTTGATGCCAACGGGCTCGAATGGCCGTGCTCTTTGTACGCGTCAATCAGGGAGGTCCTTCATCTCCGGATACTTGAACGGAAGGTTGTTCATTTTCTGACACGGAACGCATCTCCTGATGACTTGTTGCACAAGCTGTCGAAGTTTGTGAATCCGGTAGTATTTCCTCACGTTTGCCATGGTATGCGCAGTACTGCAATGCATTGGACTGTGTGATTCCCTCACCGTCGCTTTCGCTAGATCGCTCTTGGCAACTATGAAGATCGGCTGTCGAGCTTGGTGTGGCAGGATGGAGTTGTCCATGCGACCTCGCCAACGGAAAATTCCAGAGTCGCCTTTCTGCAGTTTTAGTTGCTTAAGCGCTTTCTGACGATCCTCTGTTAAGTGAACTGCTTGGTGATTGCACACTACTACTTGTAGAGCTATTTGCCTTTCTTTCACAGTAATATAGGAATCCGTTGTCATGTGACGTAGTTCCGGAACGTTTCCTACAACTCTGGATTGGAGTCGCGATTCGCTTTTTCCCATAAGTCGTTTGACGAATCTTAGGACGTATGCAACTGTGGTAATGACCGAATTCATTTCATTGTGCCTCTTACAGTCCAGTAGTTCCATAATGTGAGTTCTTTTCGCCGACGAGGAAGCGCGCAGCTGTCGTTCTCCACGTCATCTGGTATCTTGAAGAGACGACATGTCTTTGGCCATTACTCTATTGGATCCAGGATAAACTTTGGTCTCTTCCACCACATATGGTCAGTCATGTCGTCCTTATCGACTTCTCTTGTTGCCGAGTCTGCTGGATTCATTGCGGTTCTCACATATCCAAAATGAACAGTGACTGGAATGTCCTTCACAATCTTTCGTATCTTGGTTACACGATTCTTAACAAATACTCTTGCTCTTTCTCGGCAAGGCGATGCGATCCATTTGAGAGTGATTTGTGAGTCAGACGAGATGACTATTTCTGAGATCCTTGTGCGGTATCGAATCGCAGTAAAGATTGAGTGTGCAACACGAGTAGCCATTGTAGCGGCGTTGAGCTCTAATTTTGGAATCGTCACGATGTCTTTGGTGGGTGGAAGTTTGGATTTTCCAGCGAGTAAATTGCTTCCTAGGGTGGAAGCAAGGTAAGCACACATTGCCATAGCTGGTCCGCTAGCGTCTGAGAACAGCACAAGCTTTATTGGCGTGTCGATCTGAGCGACCTCTCGCGGCAACACACACTGAAAGCCATTGACTGCTTGGTTGTTACCTTTCTATTGTTGCTGATGCTCCTCAGATACTTCCGTATCCCAGGAGTAGTCGAATTTCCACAGCGATTGGAGGAATCTTTTATCGGCCAGCATGAGAGGTGTGAGCCATCCTTGAAGAACGTATATTGTAGCAACTTGTTCTGAGACTGACCTCTTTGTCACTTTCGCTTTCGGAGGGTAGTTGCACGAAAGCACTAGTTCATCTTTCTCAGTGTTCCATAGTATTCCAAGGACTTTCGGGTTATCATTCCCAGCTAGGTCGGCGGACTGATTCGTTTCTTCAACTGCTTATCATTGGATTGAAATTCGCAAAGGTTCATATTGAGCTTGAAAACGACTTTCGAATCGTTGTAAAACCGCAACCCTTCGTTTGATGATCTTTTGGTTACGATGAGATTGTCCACATATGTGTTGTCTTCGATTTCCTTGGCAAGCTGGTCCTCGACATGCGTTCTTAGGTGATGCACTATGGTTCCGGCAAGCAGAAAGGGAGAGCAGTTCAACCCAAAAATCACTCTTGTAAACCGGAAGAACACTAGATTCTCCCGAGTGAGTGGTTGGTCTCGTACCCACATGAACCTTGTTGCATTTCAGTCTTTGGTATGCACCCGTACTTGCAGAAAGGCTTTTTCAACGTCGCTGATGATGGCAACATCTCCAAATCTAAACCGGAGCAAGATGTCCCACATCTTCGGAAGAATGAGCTGGTTCTTGATAGAGAACGTCGTTCAGCGACGGGGAATTGCTTAGATGTGCTGAAGCATCGAACACAACGCTTAGCTTGGTAGTTTCTTTGTGCGGCGTGACAACGGCTTGATGTGCTAGGTAGTGCACAACTTCTCCTTCTTCGACTATTAAATCCTCAGCAACTTCTTTGATGATACCCAGCTTGAGTTGACTCTTTATCGTGTCGTCGTGCTGCTGCAGTAGATTGGGATCCTTCCTAAGCTCAGAAAGATTTGCTTGCAGACGACGATATGCAATCGATTTATTGTCCGGAAGTCCGCTTGCTTCCTTCTTCCTTGGAAGGCGCACATAGTATCCATCTTCTTTTTTTTTCGATAGTTTCTTCAAAAACTTTTCAGACTTCTGCGTTTGTCTGCTCCAGTTCCTCCGTTATTGGACCCGAAAATTCCTTAACTCCGGACTTCTTAAATTCACAGAACTGTTCCCAAGTCTGCGCAAAATCATTATCTGTGTCCTCTAAGGCTATTGTTTGGGTCACTTCTACCGAACTTTCCGAGTTGACTAATTCTTCGCCGCTTCGTCCAGATATGAGATATCCTAGTCTCGAGGGGATTGCTTTCAATTCGGATGGAGTTGTTTGAGCTTCTGGTCCATCCTTGAGGAGTGAGAAAAGATCGGCGCAACCAAGAAGGATATCCGGCTGAATCTTCTCGACAGTATGGTTGATGGAGAGATGAATATCGTTTTCAAACAGGAACTGCTTGTCCTCTTGACTCAGTCTGCTTCTTGTTAATGGTTTTGTAATGGTATCGATTTTCGTAACTGTGAACGTATGTGGAACTCCCTCAGCATCCCACATGCGGAGAACCGTGATACCACAATTCCTTTCGGAAGGCTTGTGAGCGCCGAAGGTGCCGATGCTTAGACGACTGAAATCTACGTCTTCCAGCTGGAGGCGCTCAGCCAAACTGCTACTGATGAACGATCGATCGGCTCCTGTAGACTGGTTCTAACGCTTTTGTTGTCGGATTAAGTACTCTGGCTTGTCCCGCCTGAATGAGAACCTTCGTTGTGTTCCTGACGTGAAAGACTACGTTTGAAGCTTTCCTTTCCCCTTTGCTACCGTCATTCGAAGCGACCGTATTTATTTTCAAAGTCTTGGCCTTGGGTAGTTGAGGCTTCGTTCCCTGCTTCTGTGGTACTTCTCGGAGTGGAGGCTTTTGACTGGCTTCCTGAGAGCTGAAGAGTTCTTTGCAAATGGACGTGTGGTGTCCGGCTTGTCTGCAGATTCTGCAAGTTCCTTCGGGCCATTTCTTAGCCCAGTGATCCTTTCCTCCACAATTGTGGCAGAGATTCTGCATTCTCATTATTTGTACTCGTTGCTCCCGAGAAGTGACTTCGTCACAGTCCTTCGCTGGATGTCCGCTTTTTTGGCAGTAGAAACAAGGTGCTACACGAAGGACTACTTCTGTTTTGTCGAAATATTTCTTCTTTCCAGCATTTGTTTTCTCCATTTTTTCACTTCCTAGGCTATGTTCAACTTGGCGGTTGACCTTAAGCTCGGTCTTGATATGCTCCTTTGCTGCTGAGAGCAAAGCTGCCGCACTCCAACTTCCTTCGTTCTTCAACTGCGTTTTCTGCCGCAAGATATGCCTCTGAACGTCCACCGTGAACTTCGCAAGCAGCTTCTTTTGCAGGAAAACATTGTCGACGTGTTCCCCTTTGAGTGTCAGTTGCGAAGTTATAGAGTGAAGTTGCTCGCAAAGTGCTTCCTGGTCTTCTAGACTATCGGTTCGGGCGCGTGCTCCGTGGAAATTCTTCAAAAGTTGAAAATCAATCAAAGCCTTTTTGTCGCCATATTTCTCCTTCAGATGCTCAATCACCAATTGGTAGGTGCTTCCCGAGACCTCGAAATGCTTCACACATTCTTCTGTGTCTCCTTCAAGGGCGTCAAGAAGGTAGTTGAACTTGAAGAGGTTGTCAATGTTTCTGGAATTCACGGTGTGCTCGAAAGATTTCCAGGTCTCCCATTCCCAGAGTTTTCCGCTGAATTTTGAAATTGGGATTGGTGCGAGTTTCATTTCCGGAACTTCACACCTGTTAAGCGAGCTTTGTTCCTGGTCGAATTCAACCTCCTCTTGAGGTCGAATTAGCCTTGCCAGCGCTTTGTTCGCGTTATCTAGAAGAGTTTGTGCTCCTGTAGCATTTGTTTCAATCCTTTCAATAATCTCTGGGACTGCGCCTTGTTGTCCAAGCTGTCCACTGCTTCGCTGAACTTCTCCATTGCAGCCTCTAGCTTGTTTGCTTCGGTGCCATTTGCCGTTTTGGCTGTGGGTATCCGTTTCCGAAGTGCCGAAATTTCAGCTGCCTCCATTGAAGAATGGACGTACGCATTGATGGCTTCGGACTCTTCCTGTATGATTGTCGACAGACGGTTTCCTGAGCGCGTCAAAAGGCCTTGCCGCGTCGCCAGGGTTGATGTCATATTGAATACTGTACGTAGTTCACTAAGAGCTTAGGAGAAGACTTGGACGTGGACGGCGTGTAAAAAAGACGTAGTAGAACACACTTCCTTCGTTGTCGATCGGTCCTTGTCGAGTTGGCCGATGCACAATAAGCCGAAAGATGGGGAGTGGTGTAATGTGTACCAACACCTATTGCCACGCGGGTCTTTCCGTCTGAGAACCTTCTGTGCTACTCGAGGCCGACCACACCTCAAACTTGAACTTGGGCAATTAATCCTTCATATACATTTAACAATAACAAGCAAGCACAACACACAATCACACCCTTATATACATTTAACAACAACAACTAAATAAATGAGAGAGCTGCCACAGCGAAACACCCATATTGATCAATGAAATACATAAGAAAACCTTGAGATAAACTGATGATAGAGAGGTGACTCTCTATGGGCGGAATATGTATCGAAAGCAAAACATAGATGGGCCGGTCACATCATGAGAAGAATCGACGATAGATGGACTAAAAAACGCTAGAGTGGACCCCAAGAGATGCTAAACGCCCTCGAGGGAGACCGCCAACGAGATGGAGTGACGTGTTCGTTGCACGGATGGACCAGATGAGAGATCAGCTGGATACGGCTCATGGACTTCGTCAGCGTCACTCACGAAACTCGAGAACATCTTGGATGACAATGGCGAGAGAACGAAACGAGTGGAAGAGATGCTGGGGCCCGCACGTCCAGCGAAGACGGGCCATCTAAGTATCTAAGTAAGTATAATTATAGGAAGCTAAGATTTGATACAAAAATGTTTGTAACGTGAGAGCGGCGACAGACCAAAATTGGAGGTTATTCTGCAGCACCCATGGTTGCAGGTTCCAGACGAAGTGAACTAAGAATAAATTGAATGCCGGGAGGCACAACCTGGCAAGTGTTAAAGAACGTCTTGTGACGGAAGCGCAGATGCATCCGCGAGTTCCGCTAACGGTCACGCATTCGGATCAGTTGTTGTTAAACCCTTCAACTAGTGTTTTGCTATAGTGTGCCTACGAGGTTTTTAGATGGAACCTTTATTTGCCTGACGTTTCGGCTTTTTCGCCGTCTTCAGAGGCCTAAATAGAGGATGACTGGAACAATGCTACGTTTATCCCGTCAAGTGCCACACCACCCTGGGTCAGTGTTTCGATAATCGTTCAGGGTAGTGAAAACAGAAACCTATCTACATTGAAAATGGTCTTACGTTTTGCTCCACCGGATGTGGCGCGGCTGGTTGCACGCACTTGTCACTCAGTGTACCAGCGAATGAGTATTACTGCGTGTAGATCACCAACAACGACATAGATTATTTGATCTACACACAGAATATCAGGCGGTTATAGGTCTGCAAGGTTAAATCTTCACTTGCAAGATGAAACGATCTATCGCCGCGTACCAGAGAAAGAATTCCTTGTGCAGTGCAAACGCTTGAATCATGTATGGATGACTATGGGAAAATCTGCTGGCCTTGACGAACGATTTGTTAGCCGCCTAAAGCTTGACAAACCGACCTGCCCTGTGTTCTACAGCCTCATCAAAACGCATAAGCTGAAACCCGATCAGGTCAACTCAACATCAGCGGCCACATTCAAAATCCGACCAATAATAAGTTGTGTGGGAGGACCAACGGATCGCATTTCGTGGTTCCTTAATAAAATCGTGAGTCAAATTTTGCCTAAAATACCATCTCATTTGTCGAACACGCACTATTTCCTTGAGCGATTACGCAATGCGAGAGTTGAGGGCAACTGCGTAATAGAGTCTTTTGATGTAACCTCACTCTACACGAATGTAAAAAACAGTGAGGCGCTGCAAGCTCTCTCTGAGATGATAGATTTATATGGTAACAACTTGGAAACATATGGACTAAGTAAATCTCGCATAATAACGCTTATCAAGGAATGCCTGAATTGTAATATCTTCAGGTGGTCAGGAAATTATTTCGCGCAACTGAGAGGGCTAGCAATGGGTCAACGATTAGCACCAGTACTGGCGATCTGCTTCATGAGCAGAATCGAAGAACCAGTACTTTCGCGTAGACCAATAATGTATTACAGATATATTGACGACTGTTGCATCATAACATCAACACAGTCCGAAATGGACGAGTGTTTCCGAATACTCAACCAACAATCGCAATATATAAGACTCACACGAGAAACCCCAAAAGAAGGATGGCTTCCGTACCTCAACACACAAATAAGTACTTCAAACGGCATTATTAGAGTAAAGTGGTATCGCAAAGAAAGTTGCAAGAACATCATATTGCACGCCAAATCTGCACATCCGACTGCAGTAAAACGCGCAGTGATTCGTAGTATGTTCAAAACCGCTAGTGAAGTATGCACTGGCAACCAAGAACGACACGAATCGCGAAGACTAGCCTTGAAAATCGCATGTGCCAATGGCCATACAGTACGTGCGCATTACCCAAGAACCCACACTGTAAACAGCAATATTCCGCGCGAAAACAAAATTTCTCTTTGTCTTCCTTTTATTTCTGACAGTGTCAGTGCCGCTGTTCAGCGCAGCATTATCCAAGCACAATTACAAAATGACGTGATCTTGGTAAATATCCCAAATGCAAACATCAAAAGTCAGCTTGTTAGAAACAGACTATATGATAGATACTGCATCTGTGAAAGATGTGTTATTTGTCCTTACGGAAAAACAGGCGACTGCGCAAAAATGTGGGTAATATATGAGATTGAGTGCTTGATATGCAATGTAACTTACGTTGGGGAGACCGGTAGGAATCTTGGAGTGAGGATTAATGAACACATGGCCGGAAAACGACAAAAAAGTTTGATAACACCACTAGGAAGGCACAGACATGAGGCCCACAACTGGAACGATTACGATGTGAAATGCGTTATACTGGCTCACGAAACAGAAATATCGGCAAGGAAGACGGAAGAAATTTTGTTTTCGCGCGGAATATTGTTATTTACAGTGCGGGTTCTTCGGTAATGCGTACTGTATGGCCATTGGCACATGCGATTTTCAAGGCTAGTCTTCGTGATTCGTGTCGTTCTTGGTTGCCAGTGCATACTTCACTAGCGGTTTTGAACATATTACGAATCACTGCGCGTTTTACTGCAGTCGGATGTGCAGATTTGGCGTGCAATATGATGTTCTTGCAACTTTCTTTGCGATACCACTTTACTCTAATAATGCCGTTTGAAGTACTTATTTGTGTGTTGAGGTACGGAAGCCATCCTTCTTTTGGGGTTTCTCGTGTGAGTCTTATATATTGCGATTGTTGGTTGAGTATTCGGAAACACTCGTCCATTTCGGACTGTGTTGATGTTATGATGCAACAGTCGTCAATATATCTGTAATACATTATTGGTCTACGCGAAAGTACTGGTTCTTCGATTCTGCTCATGAAGCAGATCGCCAGTACTGGTGCTAATCGTTGACCCATTGCTAGCCCTCTCAGTTGCGCGAAATAATTTCCTGACCACCTGAAGATATTACAATTCAGGCATTCCTTGATAAGCGTTATTATGCGAGATTTACTTAGTCCATATGTTTCCAAGTTGTTACCATATAAATCTATCATCTCAGAGAGAGCTTGCAGCGCCTCACTGTTTTTTACATTCGTGTAGAGTGAGGTTACATCAAAAGACTCTATTACGCAGTTGCCCTCAACTCTCGCATTGCGTAATCGCTCAAGGAAATAGTGCGTGTTCGACAAATGAGATGGTATTTTAGGCAAAATTTGACTCACGATTTTATTAAGGAACCACGAAATGCGATCCGTTGGTCCTCCCACACAACTTATTATTGGTCGGATTTTGAATGTGGCCGCTGATGTTGAGTTGACCTGATCGGGTTTCAGCTTATGCGTTTTGATGAGGCTGTAGAACACAGGGCAGGTCGGTTTGTCAAGCTTTAGGCGGCTAACAAATCGTTCGTCAAGGCCAGCAGATTTTCCCATAGTCATCCATACATGATTCAAGCGTTTGCACTGCACAAGGAATTCTTTCTCTGGTACGCGGCGATAGATCGTTTCATCTTGCAAGTGAAGATTTAACCTTGCAGACCTATAACCGCCTGATATTCTGTGTGTAGATCAAATAATCTATGTCGTTGTTGGTGATCTACACGCAGTAATACTCATTCGCTGGTACACTGAGTGACAAGTGCGTGCAACCAGCCGCGCCACATCCGGTGGAGCAAAACGT
Organism: Necator americanus; assembly: GCF_031761385.1. NCBI lineage: Eukaryota > Metazoa > Nematoda > Chromadorea > Rhabditida > Ancylostomatidae > Necator > Necator americanus. Next base: position 65,610 of record NC_087373.1, read on the forward strand.
AAGACCATTTTCAATGTAGATAGGTTTCTGTTTTCACTACCCTGAACGATTATCGAAACACTGACCCAGGGTGGTGTGGCACTTGACGGGATAAACGTAGCATTGTTCCAGTCATCCTCTATTTAGGCCTCTGAAGACGGCGAAAAAGCCGAAACGTCAGGCAAATAAAGGTTCCATCTAAAAACCTCGTAGGCACACTATAGCAAAACACAGACAGAATATGCCGAGGTTTCAAGACAAAAGAACATTCGAACTCCTTCAACTAGTATTGTCATTTTGTGCTAAAGCATCATTCATTGATAACTCTTGGAGTAAAACAGGAGGAAAACCCATATTTCGAGTAATACTTTCAAATTTTGTCTACATTATATTAGTTTCGAAGGAGCGTTCGAAGCTGAAGTTTGAATACTCTTCATATGTAGAGTTCATTAGAGAGAAAACTATGAAATCTTTCGCCTTTATTTGTAGTAAAGAAGGATTAAGAAAGATTGTTAGAGGTACAGACGTCTGATTTCAGAGAGAAAGGCACTAATATTGATTTTCGGTGATCAGTGAAGGGGAGCAAAGTGATCACCACAAAAAGTCTGAAATCCGGTTCTAGCCGGATGTTCAGACTGGTACTTCAATAACCATTCTCTTTCAATAATCACTCAATCGATCGTTTAATCGGTGAAGCCTTTGTTCGTCTTAATATGATTTCTTTTAACTTCTTAAGGTGATATTGATATGCAGGCCTTTCTCTTCAGTGTTTACTGGAACACATCACGTAACTATATCTTGCTACTTCGAATTAAATAGTTGGAGTTTTATCGTACCCTGAGTTCCCCACATTTTAGTTGCACGAACAAAGTTCTATCGCACAGAACATAATGTACAACTCGACAACATGAAAGATGAATACAACCACTAAAAGGAATTAGTAGTAGGCATATTCCTCTTAGTGGACTTTCTTTTCAATTTAACAGTCAATCATTTATAAGTCTCTTGCAGAAGTCTTGTGTCGAATTACACATTTTGCAGCCCACGATTACGCCAACTTCGAGCGACAGTACAAGCTCGGTGCTGAGCTTGGACGTGGAGGTTTCGGTACTGTTTATTGCGGGTTACGGATTTCTGATAGTCTCCCGGTCGCCTGCAAGTACATCATGAGGCGTTATGTGGTGGAATGGGCTTATGTAAGTTTTTTTTTCTCTCTCGGTGTGTGAGTTCGATTTTATTTGTTTTATTGGCAATGAAGCGATATTGTTGCTCATCTGATTTACTTGTTTCCGTGAGTGCCTGGAGGGGCCCTTTTTTTGGAAGCAGCAGTAGGAGCGCTGTCGTTGACGCGCACGCAATCAGCTGACTGCTGCTTACACATATGAAAGCGTGAAAAACATCTGACTCACACACAAAGACCCTATTCCATCAACATTTTCTGCTATTTATGGCTACATTATTTAACTATTTTAGACAGATGGTCGATTAGTTCCTTTGGAAATCGTGCTATTAATGCGGTGCAGAGGGATTCCCGGTGTGATCCAGACAATCGACTGGTTTGAAAATTTTGAAGGTTATTTCATAGTCATGGAAAGGCCAAGTCCATGTATGGACTTATTCGATTATATTACACAAGAAGTATTCCTGACCGAAAACGTAGCGCGTGACTACTTCCGCCAGGTTCGTGCCCCTTTTCTCTCGTACGAGGCGCTTTTTGTTGGTGGTCAGCATGCGCTTCTGCAGCGGAGAAATCGCATCTTTCTATAGGTGGTCGACACCGTGCTCGCGTGCTGTCGTCTTAATGTCATCCATCGCGACATAAAAGACGAAAATATTTTGGTCGACATGAAGAATGGCGTAGTCAAGTTGATCGACTTTGGATCAGCCACTTTCTGCGGAGAAACGCCATTTACAAAGTTTTCTGGTTTGTTTTTTGCTTACTTGCTCCCACCGACTAGTATCCTGTAGACTTTCTCAACTACAATGGTTTCTTAGCGTTGCTTATCTTCTCGTGGATTGCTATCTATCAATCGATCACTTTGACGCGGCTACATTGCAGTCGTGGGTTTTTGCGCCAGCTAGTGCATTTTCTTGTTCACTGGCGTAGCGCTGGCGCTGCGCAACCTTGAGAAGGTTCCGGTTTGTCAGTCACGAAGCCTAGAGGCACCATGGGCAAAAGATAGTTTCAATTGTGTCTAATGTCGAAATAATACACTTTTCATGTATCCTAAACGTTGATTTTACATTATGCGAACACATTCGTTAAGAATTGTTCTTGTCCTAATCTTGCGAATTACGGGAGGTCATCTCAGCGTCGGAATGTGTCTACCTCCGTGAAGTGATCAATTTGGTGATTGTCCTGACTGGTACCAAGGTCTCTCTCTCGCCTCTACAGTATTTCGCTGGTACCTGCAGGTCATCCTTTATTTTGAACCATGCGCCGGCCATCCGCGAGAGTATTTGTAGGAAAACCTGTGCCTCAGCTGGCATCAGCAGGAAAGAACGCGACGACCGCAAATAGGTCGGTCACCACACGCCCCCCCCCCCCTCTGCATTCTTTTCGAGTTGTGCGATGAGGGTGTGTTAGTGTAGGCGATGCGCCAGGCAGCATCGGTTGACTCCTTGCCAAATCGTGGCCACTTTCGCACGCGTTGACCTCTGCGCGAGGAAAGGAAGAGACACCACGTGACACTCGCTTTTGACCCGTATGAGCGAGGCGAGGTGACAGACTATGCACCGGCCATAGTAAACAAACCTGAGAGAGGAACGGTTAAATGGCTACTTAGCCTCCACAACGGTTTACCGCCTCATAGTGGCGTGAAGGTGACTCTGGGCGTCGAACAGCGATGCACAGCGGAGGTTCGTCCTCCGGCAGGGTCTCCCAAGCTGAGAAGGAGTTCGACACTCCGACTTCTCGGAATCGGAAGCCTAGCTAAGAGTAACCACTGCTAAGATTCACCACCGTCTTGGCAAAATGTCGCAAGGTGGTTCCCTGATCCATATAGATTGGGCGACGACCTGTGGTGAAAGCTAAGCTCGCCGCGGCACAGCTGCTTAGTTTGGAGAAAAGTCTTTTTGCTACTCCAGCATATACACTGCCTCAGTACCCTGCACACTTGACCCTGCCGTCTCAGACGTCGGACGGTATGGTGACCGGTGAGAGGCGGTCAAATCTCAGGTTGCTCAGACGTCATTGATTCTAGACCAAGGCGACACACGCACGACTCGCCATGGAGACTGTCTCAGGCTGTGTACTTACAACGCTAGAACAGCGTCCACAGACGCTGACCTGCATGCTCTTCTCGGAGCTGCAGAGCGTATCAAATTTCACTGATTGATGATTGCTCTGCAGGAGACCAAGTGCAGAAGGAGCGACAGGTGAATGACGGTATACTCGTCTTTCGTGGAGAGAAGGTTCCGTCGCGAAATGTAGGCGGTGCTGGTTTTGTTGTGTACCCATCTGTCGTACATCTTGTCGATTCTCACGAAATCCTGTCACCTCGTCTGGCCACTCTTCGCCTTCGCCCTCTGCGCCAAAAACCCATCAGTATCATCAACTGCAACTCACCAACATCAGCAGCTGATGATTCTGAACTGGACACGTTTTACGAGGAGCTGGAGGAAGTAATCTGCGAGAAGTCCTTCTACAAATTCGTTGTCGGAGACTTCAACGCAAAACTAATAAAGGCCACAGAAGAGAAATACAGATTTGGAAGATTTGGACTAGCGGACTGGAATGAAAATGGCAATCGTCTCGCCGGGCTGTTGTCCGCCGCTTGCCTCTTTCATGGGAACTCTCTTTTCATGAAAAAAGATCATTGTCGGCGGACATGGGAATCGCCCAATGGCGCGACTCGCGCGGAGATCGACCACGTACTCACCAACCGGGGGTGGTGTCTACTTGACGTCTCAGTATTACCACCCTTTTGTAGTGGTTCTGATCACCGTCTCCTTCGTGCGAAAATACGACTTAGCCACATGATGGAAAAGTACATCTGCTATCGGCAACAAAGGAGAAAAGAAGTTGTCTACGACGATTGCGTACTCGAGGACTCCTTGTCCCAAGGTGACTGGCGCGTCGAGGACTACGAGATGCTGCTCAGAGGATTACGAGCTTGTACTGAGCTTGCCTCGAAGCCGCGCACGACAAACTTGGATCGAATTTCGAAGACCACCAAGAGATTGTTGGAAAGAAGAAGGGCTTTGAGGCTTGATCCGAATGCACCGCACATTGAGCGGTTAGTAGCAAACACTAGCTGCAGAAAAGCTTTGCAGGAGGATCTTTTGAAATACAGGCAGAAGAGGATTCTGGAAGCAGCACAAAGAAGAACGAGTCTAAAGAAGTGCCGCAGATATAATATTCTGCTAGCAGCCTTGCTTAGCGAAAACGGGACTCGCACGTCTTCTCGTCGTGAGATGGAAATCATTACGGAGCGGTTCTACTCGAACATTTTTCGTTCATTACCATCTGTGTCAACCCCGATCATCCCCACTAGTGAAGCTCCACTATGAATTCTCCCTACGGAAATACGAGTCGCTATCAAAAGAAAGAAAACCTGACACAACCCCTGAACCTGATTTTATATCAGTAGACTTTCTAAGGGCTGGTGGCCATCCGCTTCATGTAATCTTAGCAGCGCACATGACATCCTACCTTCAGAAAGAAAGGATCCCAAACCAGTGGAAGACCTCGCGAACCGTTCTTATCCAAAAGAAAGGTAAGCGAGAGGACCTTCGGAACTACCGTCCGATATGCTTGCTGAGCATGTCATACAAAGTATTCACCAAGATCATCCTCACGCGCATATCTATGATGCTGGATGAAGTCCAGCCTCAAGAACAAGCTGGATTCCGTCAGGAGTTCAACTGTTTGGACCACATCCAGACCGTGTCGAGGGTCATAGAGGTTTGCCGGGAACACTGCCTGCCCTTTGTTCTAACCTTCGTCGACTATGAGAAAGCCTTTGGCAGCGTAGAAACGAATGCAATACTGTCAGCGCTGGCCGATCAAAGTGGACGCGTCGTACGTGAGGACATTGCTACGATCGATGTACGACTAGGATACAGCTTTTCCACCGCCCTCTCACCATACCCTTTGGAAAGGGTGTACGACAAGGCGATACTATATCGCCGAAGTTGTTTACGGCTGCATTGCAATGGATAATGAAATCACTTTCCTGGGAAGAAAGGAGCATACGTGTCGATGGAAGATTTCTCTCGAACCTTCGTTTCGCGGACGACATCGTTCTCTTTTCGAGCAGTACCAATGAAGCAGAAACGGTGCTCAACGAATTGAACGAAGCAGGGAGAGAATAGGAAGAAAATAGAATAGGAATGTTTGCGAATAAACAGAAAGAAGACACAGTTCATGAAGAACGCCTACTGCGAGGACGGAGGAGTCCAACTTGAAGGCTCCCAAGTCGTGGAAACTTCGTCATACGTATACCTCGGACGTTCTATGAACATGAAAAACGTCTTGAAGGAAGAACTGAATAGGAGAATGAGAGCATGGGCAGCATTTGCAGCCGTCAGGGAAGCTACAGACCAACTGACGGACCAAGATCTTCGTGCCCATCTGTTCGACTCGACAGTTGTTCCAGCGCTCTGTTACGCAGCGGAGACGTGGACAGACGCCGCTAGGAAGCTACTTACTACCCGCCGGTCAGATCACGAGAAAAATCGACGATAGATGGACTAAAAGAATGCCAGAGTGGATCCCAAAAGATGCTAAACGCCATCGAGGGAGACCGCCAACGAGATGGGGTGACGTGTTCGCTACACGGATGGACCAGCTGAGAGCTCAGCTAGATACTGCTCAAGGACTTTGTCAACATCACTTACGAAACTCGAGAACATCTTGGACAATGGCGAGAGAAGGAAACGAGTGCAAGAGATGCTGGGGCCCGCGCGTCCAGTGAAGGCGGGCCATCTAAGTATCTAAGTAAGTAGCTCGGTAGCAAGCACTACAACAACTGCTTTGATATAATCCTTCTAAACCCGCACAAAAAAAAGCTTCTCGAATGAATCCTACTAAGTTGACTATTAGCAGGGGTGTAATATTCATGTCAACATTTCCGGAAGCATACCCCTCCTCGCTTCCTTTAGCATCAAGGTGGAAAACAGGCATGTCGCCAAGTGAGGCGTTTTCTATGAGGGTACGCTAATTGGACTGGCGGCGAGTGTTTGCTTCGTGTCATGTCACCAAATGCGCCGCCTCGCATATCCCTGAAGCTTTTGCTTGTTTTTTGCTAGTGCGCTTAATATCGCGGGGAACCCAGTCGCTCACGGCTCTGGTCCAACGGTTGTCGTTAAAGCGCATCACGTCTCCGGCCTACCTTATTTTACTTTTCTTGGCAAACGCGGCGGTGTCTTTAATCTTCGATCGCTGACGTAGGAGAGAACTTCGAATCCCGTCCCTCACTTGCGTGAAATGGGATACTCCTGGCATCGCTCTCTCAATTGCGCGTTCAATGACGCTCACTGCGTTTTCTTCCTGCTTGCGAAATGCCCAGGTTTCCGAAGAATAGGTCAAAGCAGGAAGTACGATGGTGTTGAAGAGGTGAGCACGGAGCCGGATGTTCGATGCTCTTATACGCTCCCCAAGCCGCTGGTCTCCTCCTGCCCAGTTCGGGGGTCAGTTCGTTCATCATGTTCAGTTCCCGACCCAGATAAACGTAGCTGGTGCATTCGGATATGTTCGTTCCGTTGAGCGTGAATGGGGTGATCCAAGACTCATCCGTTCCGCATGAACTCGCCTTTTGTAGATTCAGCTGAGGACCGATGCATCCACATGTTTTGTCGAATTCGGTCAGCATTCGTTCCGCTTGGCTGATGCTAGGTGTTATCAGTACGATGTCATCAGCAAAGCGCAAATGGTGTAGCTGCCGTCCATCAACCTTCACTCCCATGTCGTCCCATTCCAACTTTCGCATTGCGTTCTCGAGTGTGGCTGTGAATATTTTGGGTGAGATTGTATCACCCTGTCGGACCCCCCTCTTCATGTCAATGATGATGTTCTTGTAGAATGGCGAAATTCCCGTCGTGAAGTTACTGTACAACTCTCGAAGTACCTTTATGTACTGAGTAGGGACGCCTTGGTTGTCCAAGGCTTCCACGACCGCTTCCGTCTCAACTAAGTCGAAGACCTTCTTCAAGTCGATGAAGGTGAGACAGAGCGGCATCTTGTACTCTCGTGATACCTCGGTGAGTTTTGAAACAGTGTGAATGTGGTCAATCGTGCTGAATCCTTTTCGAAACCCTGCTCGCTCGCATGGATGCGCTTCATCCAAGACTTTTCAATCCTATTAAGGATCACTCTTCTAAAGAGCTTGTAGATGACGGACAGTAAGCAGATTGGGCGATAGTTACTGATGTCATGTGGATCTCCCTTTTTATACAACAACACGGTCTTGCTGGTCTTCCACTGTTTAGGAACCTTGCATTCCGACAGATAACGTGTAAAGAACCTTGCCAGAGATCAGAGTAGAAGTCGTAGATGATTTTCTCCATCCACCTTCTCGATGCAATGGTTGTTCCCTTCAGGTTTCGGAGAGCAGTCATCCTTGTCTTGCGACTGGCGAAGTCTTGACGGGCATAGCGGGTGCTTTTTCCCGCCTCTGCAGCTTCAGCCAGCACTTCTGCTCTTCTCTCTTTTAGGTCTTCCTTTATCGCCTCTCTGCAAAGCTTTGCGAGCTCGGACGGCTTCATATTGTCATCTAATGCTGCTGCCATCATCTGATTTTTGTTAAGACATCTGAAAGATTTTGTGCGTTTCACACAAAGAACCCCTCCGTTGTCCGGTTAGAACCGTCGAGAAACCGAGAGACCGTTCACCTCAACCCAGTTACCGCTCAAGCCAAGGCACGCCACCAGCCGGGTGACCCCGCACTTGTCTGCTGCTGCAGCGACCATTCTGGGGATTCACAAGTCTCTGGTCGCTGCTGAAATCAGCGCAACTCGGCAGTAGCGGTTGCTAATAGGCCAGATAGAAGCGGCAGCCCCAGTGTTTCGCCACTTGATTAGTGGAAATGAATAGCTGAAATTGGAAAATTGAACAAAAATTGGACAGAAACACGCGCTACTAAGCTGCAAAATGGGTTGCGGCGGGTGCCACGGCGTCGGATTGGTGCGCTGGCGCCAGATACCTATAGAAGGAGGTGCGAGGGGTCCACTGGCGTCGGATTGGCGCGCCGACGGCAGATGGTTATAGTATGGGGTGCGACGGGTTCCGCGATATCGAAATGGTGCACAATAACTTCCTGTGCATGTCGTAAAAGGCAGATGGGATGTTCCATAGATGTGGGCACTGGTCGCGTTGCTTTTCACCTTCATGATTCCTCTGCGTGTCTATTTCCTTCTCCTTTCGACTTAAGTTTGTAGCATGCCTTCCTCAGAAAGTGGAAACAGAGGCATGCAAACGGCTGCTTAAATAGTAGCGAACAGTTTACATGATCTGACGTAGAACGTTATCTTTATCAGTAGGGTAAATTCTTTCACGTCATTTTGTGCTAAAGCATCATTCATTGAGCAACTCTTGGAGGGAAACAGGAGAAAAACCCAAATTTCGAGTAATACTTTCAAATTGTGTCTACATTATATTGGTATCGATGAAGTGTTTGAAGCTGAAGTTTGAATATTCTCCAAATGTAGAACTGACGCGGTTAGAAAGAAAACTATGAAATCTTTTGTCCTTTTTATAATAAAAAAAAGATGAGGAAAGATTGTTAGAGATACACAAGTCTAATTTCACAGAAAGGGGCACTAATATTGACTTTTATTGATCAGTGAAGGGAAGCGAAGCGACACCACAGAAAGTCTGAAGTCCGGCTTTAGCCGGACGTTCAGACTGGTTTATTGACAAGCAAGGAGGATGCTCTGAGTTTTGTGATTTATAGAGGATAAGACAGCAAAAATGTAGCACTATTCTTGGTTAAATCGACATGATTTACGCTAGAGTTGGCTTAGTGGATAACACATTCGCGCTCGCAATTTTGGTCACATTCCTTTTGCGCTCGACATTCTCGATACAGACGTAGAGTAAGAACACTTGGGTTCGAATGAGCAGCTACTATTGCTGCCGCTCTTTAACGATTATTAAGGTCCCCAATTCCCAGTAATCCGACACCGAAAACCAGCCTGTTGGTAGTGTAAGATTTCCCGTGCACTAGTAGAGCCGTAGCCTGATGGGGAAGGAGCAGGAGGGCTAGATTATTTAATGGTGGAGGTTACGTGCTTGGCGCTTGTGCAGAGTTATGTATAGGCCAAGTAGTGCGCCTAATAACCTGACAGCGCTTTGTGCAAGTGTACGTGCTTATGCTCAGATCGTGCACGTTAAGGACGATCATTGCGCAGTGAAGACGGCGGACATTTCTCCGGCACTACCAGACCGGTTTCTCCGCAACCATCTTGCACTCGTGCGCCTGTCCAAAATCCTATTTTTATCTTTCGCTTTGCAAGTAAAGTGCAAAAGCTGCTGTCCTTCACCACTTCTGTGACGGCTGGACTCAGCATGCCTCAACATCGAGCTGCAAATAAGTGGAGTATATTTTTTGGAACAGGTCGTGCCAGGTTCTTTGGTTACTTCGCAATGATAGCTGCATAGTCGCGCCAGAGCAATTTTTCTCACATCATCATCTCTCTGCCATAACTCCTGCTTTCACGTGAATTTGCAAGCGGGCTAGCTGTCCACTTCGAGAAACACGTACAAATCATTGTCATTTTGCAAAACCGTGGACCTCTTAAGTAAGTCGTTTGTTGCCGTTGCAGGCACTCTTTTGTACAGTCCACCAGAGTGGACTGAAGAGTCGCGGTACGACGGCCTTGAAGCCGCGGTTTGGTCCCTCGGGATACTTCTCTTTGATATGGTGTGTGGTGACATTCCGTTCCGTAACGTTTCGGAGATTTGTACCGGACGTCTGCAATGGCGTAATCAACTTTCCGAAGGTATGGTATTCGGATAGCTTGGGTTTTTGAATTTCATAAGATAGTTTCGGTTGAGCGCAGTGTACATTTGGTTATTGCTATAATTACAGAATGCAAAGATTTGATTAGAAAATGTCTATCACATAAGAGCAGCAACCGACCAAAGTTAGAGGAACTTCTGCAGCACCCATGGATGCAGGTTCCACACGGAGTGAACGGTCCTTCAACTAATAACAATACCATTGCAATCACGTTGTCTACAAACTCAGCGGCAGTATTTGGACGAGCCACACTGGAGCGAGTTCCACATCCAGAGGTTGGTGTTTCCTAAAATTTTTGGTGAACAATTTCTATGAGATTGGGGTTACTCTCCATATGGAATTGTCTGTAACTGGTTCACCTGAATCAATCTTCTAATTCAGTATAAAATAAAGCAGATATTCCTCACATAATAATACCGTTAATTCTAGTAATTTCAGGTTCCGCCGTTTACCACAAACCCCAGGTTTCTTACCGGCGGGTCGATTGGTTCGCCAAGTCGAAGCAATCCCTTTCAACCGCGTCAGTCGACTTCCGTGACAACTGGACCAGGACACGCTCGTTCGATGCGCACCGCGTCTGCCCCTTGATGGGGCTCTTCTGGCTACGGAAGGACGACCTCGTCACCTCCCATGGTAGATGAGTGTTCACTTGCAACGTACTAGACGTCTGCATAGTCCATGTATGTGTCCTGCAATGAGCTTGCGCGATTTTCGCTTCTGTTCTGGGAAATTGCGCCTTGTCAACCCCGGTTTCGTTTATTTTCTTGCTCACAGAATGCGTCTGTCTCTGATCTTTGTATCCCAAAGTCCCGACCCTCAACTCTTTCTGAAACTGCTCCCTGTGCCGAAAGTCTCTGTTTGTTTGTTGTACATATTCATCACGTATATCTTCTCTTTTGAAGTTGCTTGCGTCCTTTAATAATTGTCGTTTCATTCTTCCCGCTCGTACATATAGCTCTTCTCCAGTTTCGACTCGGTTTAAGTACGACCTCAAAGATTGTTATTGAACAATGAAGATATTTGTTGGGGGTTATTAGTAATCGATACGTGTATACTCGCTGAATTATGTATTCTCTCTTCTATTTATACTCGTTGAATACCAATTCCGCATGGGCCAACGTATATTACATTGGGTTGACTGGAATTTGCAAACTTCACATAAGTGCAAAAACATGTGCGCTGAAAACCGAAACTCTAGTCGATTAACACGTTCGCCGCAACAATGCTAAAGGGACGCGTGATCGTGTCATAAGCTTTCCATGTTCAATGTCACCGTCATGCTAAGTTGGATCCAGAATATTGCGTCCGGATCCTTCAGTTGTCATGAACCGTCGCGCATCTCATCTCCTGCTGTAGACATATACGTGCGCCCACCACCGACAGCGGCCCAGCCAGTCAGTCAGCTGGATCTCTTGAGCGCGAATTAGCCGGACTTTCGCCGTAATCTTTTATTCATAATGGATCTGCACCCACGTGAAAACGCACATAAACACCTAGTGAAGAGCAAAGAACGAATAACAAGATGAAAAGAGAGAAAAGTAGTAACAGAACGGACCAATCGAATCAGCTCTTGTCAGCGTCCTCCTTCAACAGAGCAATGCGATTGGAGACAACCTGGAAAAGAGCAGCAAATTACTCAGGTCGAATCCGACGAGAAAAAAAATCTCTGATGACCTAGTTATAGCGTTCAGAGGTGACTTTAGCTGTAATGAAGGGAACAAAGAAACGGACTTTATAGCCGAACGAGTAGTCCTTGCGTGTTAGTGTTTTAACCAAGACTATATGATTGACGTGGAGAAGAAAAAACATCACTTCTTGCAAATCCGTAGAGCTATTTTTTCTGTTCCAAGCATTTTTTTCCGTCTCTTGAGTTGCACTTTCGTCTCCTAAGGACCAATCTAATTACGGATGTTGATAGAATCTGAGCTCATTGCTTTACAGTAGTTAATCTTAGTTGAACTCGTGACGGAGATGAATCTGGTATTCACTTGATGAGGTGGGGGAATGTATTGTTCTCACATAATCGTTCATCAACCGTTCTCGACACCTACGTTGACCGATTTGCTCATCTACCACAGAAAAGTGCAGTAAACTCAATTATAATCGTCTATGTGCACCACTGTTTTTGGGAATTCCGAATTCTTTAAACAGTTGAAGTGTGTAAATCGATTCGACAGAGCCAAAGCCACTGAAGACAAAGTGTATGTGTCAACATATCAAAGTACACTTGGAAGTGTTTGAACACTTCTTTTACAAGCAACCACTAACTAGATGCTCTTCATTTAGAATGTAGATGTAGTGTCAAATATTATGTTTGGTGCGGATGTATAGATATAGAGGGCACAATCATACCCAGCACAGCACAAGTACACTACTACATGCCGTCAATATCGCTCGCTTTGAATGCTCTTTTTTGTGCGTGCGCACATGTGTTTCTCAAACGCACGATTATTGGTCACTGTCACATCGCCTCAAGTACAACGACGCAGCCCTGCAGATGCAAAAGAATGCGTTTCAATGCACTGAGTGATAACGATTGAAAAAAGGAAAGGAATGAGCCCGGCCAAAACCACCTCGTATGATAAATGCCGCGTTCATGACCTTTTTGTGTTTGTGAGCTCACACTCTGCGTGTGTAAACGTCTGGTTGCGATTTGACTCACTGCGGTGGTGGAGAAGGTGGAAGAGGAGGAAGAAGATGAAGAAGGAGTTAGGAGTTCTTCGTCATCCTTAGAAAATTGGTTTCGGAAATGCGGGAGTTTCAACGCTAACATTAGCTACTTCGTGGAAAAGTGGATCATAATGGGGCAAAAGTGGATCATATGGGGTTTATCAAGAAAAGGCAGGCAGACTATAGAGGAATTTTGAAAGATCCAGAAAACAGTCTAGTTATTACTTGTAAGAGGAAGTAAATTACAAGTTGGAATATTGTTACTCCTAGGAACTACTATGCAGTCCCAAAAAAACCCCATTCAATTAAAGGCAGCATACCACGAATCTGAGGTGGTGCGGATTTCAGGTGGATTATTTGTACATGGGATAGTAGATTATGGAGTGGGGTGTGATTCCGTCCATTTCTTCCTAATTGCCGTAAAAAACGGCCCGGGAAAAAGGCGTGCGTGCACGAGGCTGGCGCGCTCCAATCGAACTCCTTGTGAAAAATAGTGCGCCGGAACCGAAAGCCGTATCTTCTGGGCCGTTTTCAATTAGGAAGAAACGGACGGAATCACCCTCCTCTCAATAATCAACGATCCCGTGTGCGAATACTCCAAGGGAAATCCGTACCGCTCCAGATTCATGGGGTGACGCCTTTAAATGGCTGCGTGGGCGGTCGCGGTGCACTAGTCCGCTGCCACTTCTGCCTTCACGAGCGTGGGGGCCCATCTAAATCTGCTTAAAAGGCTGCGCGGGCAGTCGCGACGTGCTGGCTCGCTGCTAGCTCTTATGTATCTGCGGCTCCATCACACGCATGAGATCCTGTGATTGCGAGGATTCGTCGTGAACTCGACTTGAAGGGAAAAGGCTTCTAACTTCTGTCCAAACAACTGAAGGAATCTTCCTTCTAGTACTTGTGAGTTCGACAACAGAGCAGATCTCCACATTTACAAATCAATTAATATAAAAAAGAATGCTTCTAAAGCTAGTATGCTAGCATAAGAGCATAGAAGTTACCAATATTTGCTCATGTTATGTTATGATTGCTCACGGGAAACGTTGAAAAAAAGGATATCGGTGCTAAGAACCAGGGAAAAGCTCGAGAATCTCTGAGAGCCTTCACCTCTGCTGCCTGTTCTCATGTATCTAAATTCTTATGATTAATTTCTGTGAACCTTCACAGAGCGTACGACTTGACTGTTGTTTAACGTTGAAGTGGTAATACCAATTCATTTATTCATCTTTTTCAGATACTATTTGATAACCACTCTAAACAAGTGTTGCTTTATATTTCTGCCAACGTCCACCATCTTTTTAACTCGACTTGTTTTAGATGGTTCATCCACAAATCACTATAGACCGCCAGAGACATGTTTGTCCACAAAAGCATATCATAGATAACCACTGAGCAAGCATCTTGCAGACGCTTGCACAATTCAAGCCCACATATTTTTAAAAAGATAGACGAAAAAGAAACCTAAGAAAAAATATATCTGAGAACAAGATTGAAGACATAGCTTCGAACAAACAACTTTTAGATGTAGCAAAAGGGATAGGCTGAAAGTTGCGGAAGGAAGAGTCACCTAGGTCCCTGCCAAACTCAATCCCATGCTAGCATATGTCATAACGTCATGTTCTAACCAAAACTGTTAGCTCTCCACATATTTCCAAAACAAACCTACAATGCAGTGTGCAAACTATAAACTAACTTAGATGAACGTTAGTGGCTATCGAGTACACATATGCTGTTTTTGCTCACAGTGGAAGAAATACTCCTAGAAACAACAACTTAATGAAACTGTGCTAGGTAACAGTAAACAACAGAGGTGGTCATGCCTCCCTATTCAACTTCTAAATTCTTTTCATTCAAATCAAAACGAATTCGTACAGATGTCCTTGACTGGGCGGAGCTCCAGGTTCACTAAAAAGCCGGAAGCACGGTAGAACTCGTCACGACCCAGCGCGCTCCAAACCTACTCGCGCGACTGCCCGCGCAGCCGTCTAAGTAGATTTAGACAGAGGCTATGCAAAACATTCCCTCTATTTTGCGCAATTGCCGACAGTGTTTGCTAGTATTGGAATCATTTGTGAAAGGTCATTTCGTTATGAGTCTCACCAGAATTTTTGCTCTCGCGATTTTTTTTACAGGTGATAGAGACCATAGCTTCACAGTACTATTTAATTTTACGGTGATTCTACTTTTCGCAGTGGTGCTACAGCAGGTACTGATGCATGATTTTCTTGGGTTTTCTATGCTGTTTTTCGTTGACATTATCTTTGTTTTTCAGTACTTGTTAGTTTTTTTGACAGCATGAATTAAATGTGTTTTACCTTTTTTTGCGAACATCTGCTAATCGCACATAGAAGTTTTTGGCCGAACATCTTGCATCCCTAGATTCTTCATAATTAACTTTCGATAAATTCATTCACATGGTGCCAGGTTTGTCCAGGTAACGATGATTTCTTCAAGTTGTTGCGTAAAGTATCAGAGCATATATTTCGACGGGCGATATTTCACTCGGCGCCTCCGCAATTAGTGTATTGTATCAGTTTTAGCAATAAATCTTCCTAAAGTCAATCTGACCCAGATGTACGATAAGACGAGATTATCCGAGAAAAGGTTGACCGAAGGCAGTGTTTTAAGTGTATTTGTTTTTTTTTTTTTTTTTGCGCTCCTCGCGTGGAATTCGTTAGGAAATTTGCTTCCTTCGTAGGAAGCTATCGCATGATTATGTTGACAAGCGACTAAAATACACTACGGCGGCAGATTTTGCTTCCGCGGCCGTCTAGGCCACATCGGAACAGAGTAGCCTCGGCGCAGGCTTTTACTACTTACAATTCGCAATTGTGAAGACATGTAAAGCGTTGTCCTTGCTTCATTTTCTGTCATTTCTTCGATGTCGTTCTTTTCAACAGTCTTGCATCACTTTTGTTACGCTGCTAATCCTTTTCAAACTTATTGCTACGTTGTTTATAATAAAGAGATGTATTTCTTCTACAAACGCCCGTTCTTTTCTCTTCACGTATGCATTTCATCTTTTGTCGTCTCTTCAGAGTCGTTCTCTACGTAAATGTAGATTTACTTTCGATACATTACTGCTATTTATTCAAGTTTATTTCTACGTTGCCTACATTAAAGAGATTTTTTTTTGTAAGCTTCTGCTGTTTTTTTTTAATGGTATTAGATATTTATCTTTTTTCGTTCCTTCAGCATCGTTCCTTAGTCTATCTTTATCTCTGATTCATTGCTGCTGTTTATTTAAGTTTATTGCTAAGTTGCTTATATGGAGACGATATGTTTCTTCTATGAACTCTTGTTGTTTTCTCTTCATGTGTGGTTTTCAGTTTCCGTCGTTTCTTCAAAGTCGCTCTTCACGTCGGATGATATGTAAATGTAAGGGCTGATGTAAGGAACGACTCTGAAGAAAGGAGAGAAGATAAAAATATAAAGCCAGAAAAAGAAAACAGCAGAAGCTTACAAAAAAAAAACCGCTTAAAGGCTTCAGCCCACGAATCTGAGGTGGTACGGATTTCAGGTGGAGTATTCTTATAAGGAATAGTAAATTATGGAGTGGAGGGTGATTCCGTCCATTTCTTCCTAATTGCCGTAAAAAATGGTCTGGAAGATACGCCTTCAGGCGTTCTGGCGCATTATCTTCTACAGGGAGTTCGACTGGAGCGCGCCAGCCTTGTGCGGCGCCGCATCTTCCGGGCCGTTTTTTACGACAATTAGGAAGAAATTGACGGAATCACCCTCCTCCCCATAATCTATCATCCCTCATAAGAATACTCCACCTGAAATCTGCACCACCTCAGATTCGTGGGGTTATAGAGACGACTCTCTATTTCTAATCTATTTCTTATCGTTGTTATTGTACTATGTTATTATATTGTTGTATTATCTCTTGTCATTGTAAATTGTATTGTATTGTCTTGTACTTTGTCCTTTGTGTAATCCTGTAACTTTGAGAAGCGTCATCTTATGGCTGATCTTACCTAGCGAACCACAACATAGCATTCCATGAAGCTCGGCTCGCCCACTCACTGTATATAAATGTCGCGTGTGTCGTATAAACGTCGACGAAGATTCGGTCATCGAGTTCCTTGGTCGTCTTGATCCTTGAAGCCTCAGCCTTCGCGGTTGTACGGTTTTGTGCTGTTCGATGCTATTGCCGTGGCCTTCGCTTGTGGTGTTGTGAAGTCGTCTTACATTGCTAGGTGGTCATCGTTTGCCGTCATCCAGGACCATAGGTTGTGAGGAGTACATCCTAGTAAGATGATGAGCCGAAAAAAGCGGGAGAGGAGAGTGTGTAGTTGTTACAATCTTGGAGCATCGATGAGAGTCAATAAGCGTGAAGGAACTAACTCATAATTGCTTCACGTGTCCGTTCTTGGAGGCAGTTGATCGAGAGAAGACACGTCGGTAAAGGGCGATGACGATCAGTCGTAGTGTCTTCAGTACAGTGAAGGTTACAGCGCGTAAAGCAAGGAGAAAGATGCGACAGATGGCCACAAATACTTGAATCCCGCATGTCCAGAAGAATGCGTAGCCAGTGGCGATCGCAGCAGCAAAGGATAGTGCGGCGATGACGAGTGTTTTATATCCTGAGAAGATTGTTTCAGCAATGTGGGCTATATCCGGAAACACAATTTCGTCGTGGACAGTACTTTCTCCGTCGATGATTCTCTTCACTGTCTCGTGGATCGTGCGGACCCACTGCAGGATTCGAGTGATCTCGAAGATTGTTCCTCTGATGCCACACGAAACCGTGCATTTCAGCTTCAGTCGGGCTTGCGTGTGAGTGAACCTGATTTGTGACATGGGTCCTTTGGGAGAACATGGAACCGTGAAATGTTTGTCGTCACAGCGAATGGCCGGTCTCGCTGCTTGTACAAGTCACATTCGAAACTGCTCTTTGGGTGCAGTGGTAGCATCCTTGAGCTATTGTGCTGGAAATCGTGCAAGTTGAATCTGTTACCTCCTCGATTGCCGCAGTGACATCCCCTTCGAATGTCACCAGGAACTCGGCGGCGACCAGCGTAGGGATTTTTGCGATTACCTCAGCGTCGCGAACTGCTTCGAACGAGATCCATGGTCGGCGAACAGGCAGTCGGTTCTCGATTTCGTCGTAAAACACCGAGGTGATATTGAAATCTGCACAGTTACATCGGATCCGATTTTCCGCTAGCTGACAGTTGCAAGTGTGCGAGACTTCGTATTCAAGGTATTGAGCCGTCATGAGTGAGGAGCACTGCAGTGGTAAAGAAGTTCCCTTATTCCACAAGGCAACATCCTTGCCGTTGGAGATGAACGATGTATGAAGTGCCGGCATGGGAGGAACTGCAAGAGAACTGAGCGTGATTCTCATATGATCGTGGCGTTTTGACACGGTTGGTTGTAGGAAGATTGTTGATACTGTCTTTTTGCCATTAATAAGCTCTGATTGGATATCCAGTTCGACTGTCTCCTTCCATGCCTGACATCCGAAGATTTCGTAGATGTCTTCCTCCGCTGGAACGTGATAGATGCAGTAGAAAAGGCAACCACTACTCAGATAGAAACAACCGCAGCCAGTTCCCCCGGAACTTTCTATGCAACGTGTTATTCCTGGATACTTGTTTCCTTTTGCTAACTCGGGAATTTCGTCAGTTGTGCTTACATGCTCACACTTTAATCCCGTGCAGCTTTCTGAGTGTGCACATCGCTTCGCATCGATTACCTTCTGATTGGTGTTCCAAGTGAACATCAGCGACTGTTTCTCGCAGTTCAAATGAAGACCTTTCCAGAGGAACTTGTGTTGAAGCACAGTAACGTTCTTATTGACGAGCCGAAAACAGGCTTCCTGATTGTACGTGTTTAATTTCAGCATCTCTGTGAGTTCCACGAAACACTTTCCTTTTTGATGCTTTTAAATATAGGCAACAGTTTGTAGAAGAAACACATCTCCTTAACATAAACAACGTAGCAATAAGTTAGAAAAGGAGCAACAGCGTACCAAAAATTATGCAAGACTGTTGGAAAGAACGACATCGAAGAAATGACAGAAAATGAAGCAAGGACAACGCTTTACATGTCTTCACAATTGCGAATTGTAAGTAGTAAAAGCCTGCGCCGAGGCTACTCTGTTGCAATGTGGCCTAACGCGACCCTGGCCGCGGACACAAAATCTGCCACCGTAGTGTATAGTAGGGTCAAAACGACATGAAACACGGACATTTGCGCAAGCGGTTACGCTCAAAGCGGAGCGGTGGAGCGTAGCGGTTGGGATCGTGTAAGGGCCCACGCTATCGCCACGCACCTCTGCAGTTCGCCATGGTCCCTTCTCGATTCCAACCGCTGTTTCCACCGCACCGCTTCCGAGCGCGGCCGCTTGCGGAACGGTCCGTGCTTCATGTCGTTTTGACCCAACTATATTTTAGTGCTCTGTACTATGTTGTCAGCTTGTTTAATCAGCTAACTTGCATGTTTGTATGCCTTGATAGGTTGTAGATAGAAGTGCGCCTGTCTTCTTTACGGTTCTTCACTTAGGGGATGTTGTTCTGGGACTTTTTGAAAAGCTCCCCATCACAAGCTTTTTTAATCAGTTCCCCGACATTGTGGTCGCAGATAGTCGCGGCTGTCGCTTTAAAGCTTTCAACGAAACTATAACTTGTTTTAAAGTTTTAACAACTTAATGTGTGTGTAAGGCGCTCCAAGTTCAGTGGCCTACCAGTTGTAGATAAGATTAGATTTGCAAATATCAAATTGAAACCGCGAAATATATCCCACGGGTTAAGGAATTGGAATCCGTAGAATCTCACGCATCAGTCCATGGCATTTTGCACGTGGAGGGAGCATTTTTCGCCCATAATTTTAATGAATTAAAGCATATTGATATAATAATTCACGGATATGTACATAATATTAGTAGTTTTTTTAACAAGTATTTTTCATCAATGATTTATTTTATACGGTTTCATTTCATCAATCCCATAGGTGTAAGAACTTGCGTCGTTTAAGAAACTGATGTTTTCTATTCTCTTAACACTTGAGCATAAGTCATGAAAGAAAATCTTTTTGATGTACTCACTGAATGTTAAGAAGTGCATAATTGCAGTAGTTGCGTCAATATTGGCGAATTAATGTGTTGAAGTATTTTCATGCAGCTAATGCTCCGACGTTTCAGAATTCGCTAGAGGCGCCAAAGAGTGAATATCTTATGCTGATGAAATGAAATCCCTACCATCAGGCCGATCTTTAAATAATCGTAAACTCAAACAAGGCGATGTAGACTATCTTGTGACTTAAATATGGTAATCTTAGTTAAGCACGCTCCCAAGAAAGGTTATCATTGTCGTCCTAGAAGAATTTGCATAAAAAGTTCTCCTATAGATATATCGAGATATATATCAAGATAGTAGGATGTAGTATTCGCCTAAAGTTTCTCGTGGGAACCTCAGCCTACGGCATGTTTCAACTCATTAAATGGAGAAAAAGTTTTAGTAGTAGCATTAGTTGCAGTTTATCAGATCGCTTTGTTGAAGGTGCTGAACCGAAATAACCCGGATAAAAGTCCGTTGTTGATGCTAGTAGTTAGCTCTGTGCAGGTTTTTAGATTTTCTCTTGGTTTTTCTTTTCCATCCGAGAACTATGAAGCTACCACAAGTTATGCACATGGGGAAAGTGTGTGTGTGTGTTTTTTTTTTTTTTTTTTGGGGGGGGGGGGGAGTACTAAACTGCGCCCTTATTTCTGGAAGTTGTATCTTTCTTTTTCCGCTTAGTAACCTTAGCTTGCATTTCCTCTATGACTAATGCTTAGGCCCCTTGATGACTGACTTAGTTATTTGCTTTGAAATAAGGGTGCAGTATGTGCCCGTCCCTCCCACGTACATTTATCCCAAAACCATGACATAAAATAGGAAATAAGGGTCGTATATCTCTGATTTTTGTTCATCCAGATTTCTTGTTAACTTTCTAACATGTTAGGTCTTGTTGGCTTGTTTTGGCATGGTCTATTATAATTTTTTTTCATTTCTTTTTAATCCCAATCATAGATGCAATAGTCGGAGCCGGTGCTCTGACCCCTTTCACTTCTAAACGGTTGGCGAAATTACCCCCTTCACTTTTAGAAGGTTGGCGAAAGGACGCCCTTCACTTGAGCTGCATCCCATGAGCTAAACCTTCTTCACCTGAGGAGGGTCTGGCTTCTCTTTATCGCACCTATGATCCTAATTTTCCAATGTTATGCGCGTTATAACTCGAGGATGTTATTAACAGCACTTCGTTCAGTGGTAGTGTAGTAGTCAAGGTGGTGGCTGGCTATCTGTGCACGCAATACTGATACATTTTTTCTACTATGTACTTTGCTACTACTAGCGCTGGTATCTACTTCTCGTAATGAAACTCACTGATTCGCTTTTTTCTCGCTGTTCAGAACTTGTGGTACATTCTGGTCCGTTATTCTTCTTAAAAACAGTGAACTGGTTTGAATTCTGACATTTACTGGATTCTTTTTGTTGCATGTCTTGGATTGTTATGTATCAGTCTGAATGTTCGGCTAAAGCCGGACTTCAGACTTTTTTGTGGTGTTCCCTTCGCTCGCCTTCACTCGTTAATTAATCCAGATTAATAAAAATTAATAGCAGTGACTAAAATCAGAATTCTGTTTTTTAATAACGTTTTCTTCTTTCTTTTTCACTATAAATAAAGGCGAAAGATTTCATAGTTTCCTCTCCAAACGCGTCAGTTCTGTATTTTGAGAGTATTCAAACTTCAGCTTCAAATACTCCTTACCAATATATTATAGGCATAATTTAAAAGCATTACTCGAAATATGAGTTTTCCTGCTGTTTCCCCCCAACAGTTATCAAAGAATGATGTTTTCGGGCTTCTGCTTGGACTTCTCGCTTCTGGATCCCTGGTCGCCACTTGTCGTGTTCTTGTTTGAGTTGTGAAGATGGACTTCTCGCTTCTGGATCCCTGATCGGGCTTCTGCGCGGATTTCTCGCTTCTGGGTCCCTGATCGGGCTTCTGCTTGGACTTCTCGCTTCTGGATCCCTGATCGGGCTTCTGCTTGGACTTCTCGCTTCTGGATCCCTGATCGGGCTGCTGCTTGGACTTCTTTCTTCTGGATCGCTTCTGCTTGGACTTCTCGCTTCTGGATCCCTGATCGGGCTTCTGCTTGGACTTCTCGCTTCTGGATCCCTGATCGGGCTGCTGCTTGGACTTCTCGCTTCTGGGTCCCTGATCGGGCTTCTGCTTGGACTTCTCGCTTCTGGATCCCTGGTCGCCACTTGTCGTGTTCTTGTTTGAGTTGTGAAGATGGTTTATTTTACCGAGTACTTACCCAAAACTAAACCAACATCGGGCAACTGTGCCAAACATTGCTACGTACATTGAGCTGATGAATAAGAACCTCTCAACACATGGTAATTACACACAATGGCAATAACACAATATACACAACTACAAGGGCGGGTGTATTGTAGCGGTTAGAGGTTCCGCTTCCTGCACGATCGATCGGAGGTTCGAATCCGCCCTGGTGCTCACCAAGCCTTTCATCCCTCCGGGGTCGATAAATTGGTACCAGACTTGTCTGGGAGGATAAAAAAAAACTGACATGACCCATCGGCTAGCCACCACAAGTCATTGTATAGGACAGATACACGTTCGTAAACCTCAAACGATTCTGAATTGAAGTGAACGTGGGGGCGCATCCCAAGCGGATTGATTAACGCCAGAAACTTTATCCTTTATCCTTTAACACAACTACATAAACTACATAGTTAACATCTCTACGGCTCCAACTGTTGACCAATCTGGCGCCGGTGGACCCGTCACACACCCTTCTATAGGTATCTGGCGCCAGTGGACCCGTCGCACCCGCTTCTATAGGAATCTGCACCAGTGGACCCGTCACACTTCCTTCTATAGGTATCTGGCGCCGGTGGACCCGTCACACCCACTTCTATAGGTATCTGGCGCTGGTGGACCCGTCGCACCCGCTTCTATAGGAATCTGCACCAGTGGACCCGTCACACTTCCTTCTATAGGTATCTGGCGCCGGTGGACCCGTCACACCCACTTCTATAGGTATCTGGCGCCGGTGGACCCGTCGCACCCGCTTCTATAGGTACCTGGCGCCAGATACCTATACAAGGGGGTGTGACGTCTGCTCATTCATGGGGCTCTTCTGGCTACGGAAGGACGACACCGTCACCTCCCATGATAGATGAGTGTCCACTTGCAACGTACTAGACGTCAGCACAGTCCATGTATGTGTCCTTCAATGAGCTTGCACGATTTTCGCTTTTGTTCTGGGAAATTGCGCCTTATCAACCCCGGTTTCGTATATTTTCTTGCTCACAGAATGCGTCTGTCTCTCATCTTTGTATCCCAAAGTCCCGACCCTCAACTCTTTCTGAAACTGCTCCCTGTGCCGAAAGTTTCTGTTTGTTTGTTGTACATATTCATCATGTATATCTTCCCTTTTGAAATTGCTTGCGTCCTTTAATAATTGTCGTTTCATTCTTCCCGCTCGTACATATAGCTCTTCTCCAGTTTCGACCCAGTTTAGGCACGACCTCAAAGATTGTTATTGAACAATAAGCACATTTATTGGGAGTTATTAGTAATCGATACGAATATACTCGCTGAATTATGTATTATCTCTTCTATTTATACTCGTTGAATGCTAATTCCGCATGGGCCACGATTTCACGTGCATTACATTGGGTTGACTGGAATTTGCAAACTTCAAATAAGTGCAAAAACATGTGCGCTGAAAACCGGAACGCTAGTCGATTAACACATTCGCCGCAACAATGCTAGAGGGACGCGTGATCGTGCCATAAGCTTTCCATGTTCAATGTCACCGTCATGCTAAGCTGGATCCAGAATATTGCGTCCGGATCCTTCATGAACCGTCATGAACCGTCGCGCATCTCATCTCCTGCTGTACACGTATACGTGCGCCCACCACCGACAGCGGCCCAGCCAGTCAGCCAGCTGGACCTCTGGAGCGCTTGAGCAACGCACATGATTTCCGAGATGCATGGCATCTTTTGCCAACGCATCCAGCAACATCCCACGCGCTTTTGTGAAGAATTAGCCGAACTTTCGCAGTTATCTTTTATTTATAACGGATATATACCCACGTGAAAATGCACATAAACACCTAGCGAAGAGCAGAGAACGAATAACAAGACGAAAAGAGAGAAAAGTAGTAACAGAACGGAGCAATCGAATCAGTTCTTGTCAGCGTCCTCCTTTAACAGAACAGTGCGATTGAAGACAACTTGGAGCTTTAGCAAATTACTCAGGTCGAATCCGACAAGAAAAAAAAAACTTCTGATGACCTAGTTATAGCGTTCAGAGGTGAGTTTAACTGTAATGAAGGGAACAAAGAAACGGAACTTATGGCCGAACGAGTAGTCCTTGTGTGTTTTAACCAAGACTATATTATTGATGTGGAGAGAGGAGAAAAAAAACATCACGTACTTCTTGCAAATCCGTAGAGCTATTTTTTCTGTCCCAAGCATTTTTCTGTCTCTCGAGTTGCACTAAGGTCCATTCTAATTACGGATGTTGATAGGATCTGAGCTCATTGCTTTACAGTAGTTAATCTTAGCTGAACTCGTGACGGAGATGAATCTGGTATTCACTTGATGAGGTGGAGGAATGTATTATTCTCACATAATCCTTTATCAACCGTTTTCGACACTTACGCTGACCGATTTGCTCATCTAACACAGAAAAGTGCTGTAAACTCAATTATAATCGCCTATGTGCACCACTGTTTTTGGGAATTCCGAATTCTTTAAACAGTTGAAGTGTGTAAATCGATTCGACACAGCCACCACTACTGAAGATAAAGTGTATGTGTCATCGTTTCAAAGTACACTTGGAAGTGTTTGAACACTTCTTTTTCAAGCAACGACTAACTAGATGCTCTTCATTTAGAATGTGGATGTAGTGTCAAATATTATGTTTGGTGCGGAGGTATACATATAGAGGGCACAATCATACCCAGCGCAGCACAAGTACACTACTACATGCCGTCAATATCGCTCGCACGATTATCGACCACTGTCTCATCGCCTCAAGTACAACAACCCTGCCCCGCAGATGCAAAAGAATGCACTTCAATGCACTGAGTGATAACGATTGAAAAACAGGAAAGGAATGCGCCCGGCCAAAACCACCTCGTATGGTAAATACCGCGTTCATGGCCTGTTTGTGTTTGTGAGCTCACACTCTGCGTGTGTAAGCGTCTGGTTGCGATTTGACTCACTGCGGTGGTGGAGAAGGTGGAAGAGGAGGAAGAAGATGAGGAAGAAGTTGAGTTGGCAGTTCTTCGTCGTCCTTAGTCAATTGGTTTCGGAAATGCGGGAGTTTCAACGTTAACAACAGCTACTTCGTGGAAAAGTGGATCACATGGAGCAAAATGTTTATCAAGAAAAGGCAGGCAGTCTATAGAGAAATTCTTAAAGATTCAGAAAACGATTTAGCTATTACTTGTGAGATGGAGTAAAACACAAGTTGGAATGTTGTTGCTCCTAAGAACTACGATGCAGTCCCAAAAAACCCCCATTCACTTAAAGGCAGCATACCACGAATCTGAGGTGGTGCGGATTTCCGGTGGGGTATTTGTACACGGGATAACAGATCGTGGAGAAGGGTGTGATTCAGTCCATTTCTTCTTAATTGCCGTAAAAAACGACCCGGAAGATGCGCGCATGCACAAGGCTGGCGCCTTCCAATCGAACTCCTTGTGGAAAGTAGTGAGCCGGAACGCTCGAAGCCGTATCTTTCGGGCCGTTTTCTACGGCAATTAAGAAGAAATGGACGGAATCACCCTTCTCTCAATAATCTACGACTCTGTATAGACATAACCCACCTGAAACTCGCACCACCCCAAATTCGTGGGGTGATGCTTTTAAACCTTATCAAGCCAATAATATGCTGCATATGTGTGACGCGCTACTGTGCACGTGAGTCGATGCTGTAAGGCAAACAGCAACATATGTACACATTGGAATTATTGTGGTATGGTGTGTGGGGATGCCAGTAGCGGCTTGTCTCGGCTGATTCTTTTCTGAGTCATCGTTCGGTAGAACAGATAGGACGGAGGGGTACATAGTCTTTTTTTCATTCAGAAAACACTGAACTCTGTCATCTACCATTTTTTATGACCATTGATCGACTCGTTCGTATAGCATATAGTACCCCCAAAAAGGAAAGCAGAGTCATACTTACTCAAATGAAAAAATAATCCTCACTTTATCCATGCTTTCAAAATTAGTTTTTCGTTCTCACAATGAGGATTTTGGGCCAGTAAGAAGACCTGGCAGCCAAACAGATTATTGGACATTGCAAGATTCCTCCTTAACGTTTCGGATGTTTACTTGGTACTCTTCGAAGGTAAAGTAACTACTTCTCTTTCAAATTAGAGAAATAGAACTTACAACGCGGTTTTGAATGAATGGAGCACTTGATTTTTGTGGGATCTATGTGTGCACATACTGGGTGAGCCGAGTTGCATTTACTATTGAAATAACTAAAAACAGGAAAAGGAGAAATTCAACATCGATTCTATGTGCCGTGTATATGTGTGTCGTCGTCGTCTAAAAGTAAAAGTCACGAATCGCAGGCGGTGTGGAAAGATCGCACCAACACGCTCGGGTGGTGCTATCAGCTGACTGGTTCTGGTGAATACCTACAATGACCACGAAAAATGTGCTGCTGTGCGTCAGAAGCACCGCGCTGTAGTACTGGGAGCAGCCAAAGGAGGTAGGGTACGAGGGGTCTCTCGTGCGGAGGGTCTTCGCTCGCGCGTCACATGTGAGGATTTCGACGTGCAAACATAGCGCGATCCTCTGACGGTTACTGCGCTACACATTTAAACGAGGCACCCACGCTGGCGCGGCTGTTTTACATGCTAGTGTCTTCAATAGTGTAGATGCGGGTTTCCCCGGATCCGTTACACGAGCAAAGAGCTCCTAGCTTTTTGATAATTGCCCGAGCCGATTGGTGGTCCGCGGTGATACTCATCGTTCTGCTCTGTCAAGTAATGCACACGCAGCTCACATGAACTGACTTGCGCCCGCTTCTTACTCGCCTCGCAGTGACCCTGCAGCACAAACCTCTGTCGGGGTGTGGTTTGGCGTAGGTGGTAGCTGGAACTGGGCGCAAAGAAGATACCAGTTTGTTTCAATGTTAGAACGGTGCAATGCCGCCGATTTTAACCTACGATTGTGTTAGTCCTTCGCACCTCCAATTTTCTTTTTGTTTGGTTTTCATGCAGCACACCACCTACAGCCATAGTAATAGCAGTCACAGTAGGCGCCCGGGGAATTTATACCAGACTGGTGTGTGCTCGACAAAATAACTCAAATACTCCGCTGTTCCGTTATGTTGCTAACTGTAGAAATAACCAGTCAAAAAACAGTCGGCGTGGAATAGAAAGTCAGCCAAAAATTTCTTTCCTTCTGCTATTGTTCCAACACGAATCACTTGTGTGGGTCTTTAAATAAACAAGAAGTTCTTGCAGGCACTCAAGTGATCCGCAAAACTGCAGAAGAGGGCAAAGGTGAAGCTACGTGCGACAAAATATTTTCTTGAAACTTTTAACAAAAGTAGATCAATGCAACAGAAACAGCTGATTGAAGTGCTCGTTTTCCAAATGCTTAGATGCTTAGATGGCCCGTCTTC
Organism: Necator americanus; assembly: GCF_031761385.1. Classification (NCBI taxonomy): domain Eukaryota; kingdom Metazoa; phylum Nematoda; class Chromadorea; order Rhabditida; family Ancylostomatidae; genus Necator; species Necator americanus. The sequence continues at coordinate 92,897 of NC_087373.1, forward strand.
ACTGAACGGGCCATCTAAGCATCTAAACATTGCAGCAGCACACTGCGGGCCCCAACACCTCTTCCACTCGTTTCGTTCCCTCGCCATTGTCATCCAAGATGTTCTCAAGCTTCATGAGTGACGTAGAAGAGGTCCTTGAACCATATCCAGTTGAGCTCTCAGCTGGTCCATCGGTGTAGCGAACACGTCACCCCATCTCGTTGGCGGTCTCCTTGGGGGAGTTTAGCATCTCTTCGGATCCGCTCTAGCATTCTTTTAGTCCATCTTCATCATGATGTGATCGGTACATCTATGTTTTGCTTTCGTTACATATTCCGCTGGGTTGCGAAGACGGGACATTCCTCTTAAGTCGGGGCTAGGTATTGTGTGCGCCGGTTAAACTTCAGAAGACATCTCTCAAGGGTAGTAAGTAGCTTCTAAGATCTTGGTCCGTCAGTTGGTCCGTAGCTTCCATGATGGCTGCAAATGCTGCCCATGCTGCTCTCATTCTTCTATTCAGTTCTTCCTCCAAGTCGTTGTCCATGTTCATAGAACGTCCGAGGTATGCATATGACGAAGTTTCCACGATTTGGGAGCCTTCAAGTTGTACTCCTCTGTCTTCGCAGTAGGCGTTCTTCATGAACTGTGTCTTCCTTCTGTTTATTTCCAGCCCTATTCTCTTCCCTGCTTTGTTCAATTCGTGGAGCATTGTTTTTGCTTCATTGGTACTACTCGAAAAGAGAACGATGTCGTCCGTGAAGCGAAAGTTCGAGAGAAATCTTCCTTCAACATTGAACAGCTTCGGCGATATAGTATCGCCTTGTCGTACCCCCTTTCCAATGGGTATAGTGAGGGAGCGGTGGAAAAACTGTATCTTCGTGGTGCATCGATCGTAGCAATTGACTAATGTCCTCACATACGAAGCGTTCACACCTGGATCCACACCCAGCGTTGACAGTATTGCATTCGTTTCTAGGCTGTGCCAGATTTTATGCTCTTGATAGCGACTCGTACTTCCGAAGTATCCGTGGTGGAGCTCCACCAGTGGAGATGATCAGGCTTGATATAGGGGTTGATGAACGGAAAAGGTTCGAGTAGAACCTCTCCGTAATGATTTCAATCTCACGACGAGGACGTGCGGGTCGCTCAGCAAGGCTGCTAGCGGAATATTATATTCGCGAAGATCCCTGCGGCACTTCTTAAAACTCGTTCTTCTTTGTGCTGTTTCCAGAATCTTCTGCTTGTATTTCGAAAGATCCTCCTGCAACGCTTTTTTGCAGCTAGCGTTTGCTACTAACCGCTCAATGTGCGATGCATTCGGATCAAGCCTCAAAGCCCTTCTTCTTTCCAACAATCTCTTGGGGGTCTTCGAAATTCGATCCATGTTTGTCGTGCGCAGCTTCGAGGCAAGCTCAGTACAAGCTCGTAATCCTCTGAGCAGCATCTCGTAGTCCTCGACGTGCCAGTCACCTTGGGACAAGGAGTCCTCGAGTACGCAATCGTCGTAGACGACTTCTTTTCTCCTTCGTTGCCGATAGCAGATGTACTTTTCCATCGTGTGGCTAAGTCGTATTTTCGCACGAAGAAGACGGTGATCAGAACCACTACAAAAGGATGGTAATACTGAGACGTCAAGTAGACACCACCCCCGGTTGGTGAGTATGTGGTCGATCTCCGCGCGAGTCGCACCATTGGGCGATTCCCATGTCCGCCGACAATGATCTTTTTCATGAAAAGAGAGTTCCCATGAAAGAGGCGAGCGGCGGACAACAGTCCGGCGAGACGATTGTCATTTTCATTCCAGTCCGCTAGTCCAAATCTTCCAAATCTGTATTTCTCTCCTGTGGCCCTTCCTAGTTTTGCGTTGAAGTCTCCGACAACGAATTTGTAGAAGGACTTCTCGCGGATTACTTCCTCCAGCTCCTCGTTAAACGTGTCCAGTTCAGAATCATCAGCTGCTGATGTAGGTGAGTTGCAGTTGATGATACTGATGGGTTTTTAGCGCAGAGGGCGAAGACGAAGAGTGGTCAGACGAGGTGACAGGATTTCGTGAGAATCGACAAGATGTACGACAGATGGGTACACAACAAAACCAGCACCGCCTACATTTCGCGACGGAACCTTCTCTCCACGAAAGACGAGTATACCGAGTATACCGTCATTCACCTGTCGCTCCTTCTGCACTTGGACTCCTGCAGAGCAATCACGTGAAATTTGATACGCTCTGCAGCTCCGAAAAAGGCATGCATATCAGCGTCTGTGAACACTGTTCTCGCGTTGCAAGTACACAGTTTGAGACCGTCTCCATGGCGAGTCGTGCGTGTGTCGCCTTGGTCCAGAATCAAAGACGTCCTGAGCAACCTGAGATTTGAGCAACCTCTCACCGCTCGCCATATTGTCCGACGTCTGAGACGACAGGGCCCAGTGTGCAGGGTACTGAGACAGCGAATATGCTGGAGTGGTAGAAAGACTTCACCAAACTAAGCAGCTCTGCCACGGCGAGGTTAGTTTTCACCACAGGTCGTCGCCCAACCTATATGGATCAGGGAGCCACTTTGCGACATTTTTCCAAGACGGTGGTGAATCTTAGCAGTGGTTTACTCTTAGCTAGGCTACCGATTCCGAGAAGTCGGATGTGTTGAACTGTTTCTCAGCTTGGGAGACCCTGCCGGAGGACGAACCTCCGCTGTGCATCGCAGTTCAACACCCAGAGTCACCTCCACGCTACTATGAGGCGGTAAACCGTTGTGAAGGATTCTCCAAATATCACGCGTAATTTTTTCCGTCTTTTTTTTTTGGTTGTAGAAGGAAATAATGTAACAGTGATGAAAACCTGATTCGACTTCTTTCTGAGAAGTTTCAAGTTTTTCACGGCCTTCGAACAATCGTCTCTTGATAACCAAGTCTTTAACGTTGCTAATTTTTCAAGAAGTTGTGAAATGCTGTGGCTAGGCCACGAATCCTCCATCTGGTATTTCACATTCTTCGGGAAAGTGTTTTTTTAATTTAGGAAATCAAAAACGTAGACTATTAGAAGCACTTATAAGTATCGAAATGAGAGAAATGACCACTACGTTTATTTCACTATGACACACTTCATTTAAATTGAAATTATCTCATTCAAGTTCATTACCATGCGTCTTCTGAACCCATTCCGTCGCGCAAAGCGCCTCGTGACCTGATGTGGATAGGACGCAGTATTCGCTAAATGGGATGCTCAAAGAGGATGCCTGCCGATAATTAAAGGTTGTGGAGGGCCATTCTGTAAGGGAGACGCACATTTTCGATCATCAACATTCTACACACAGAAACACATATCCCGATCTACACATAACCTAAAGAAAGGTCACGGCCGCTACGGGTGCCTTGAATGGCCTGACGTCAATCCGATAACATCTCTCGTAATCATCAATTATTCGCCAGTACACTTGATCTCGTCGTGGTCAGGTCTACTTTCTTTCTTTCTTTCTTCGGTGAAGTTTTCAGCGAACAGTAGAAAAAAACCACCTAGATCAGCAATCGTGTGCAGTTTTGTATGAGATACAGTAGCTATCTTATTGATGAGCAAGGCAAATGTATCGTTCATTTCAATGCTAACGAGAAAAAAGTGCGAATTCTTTTTTCTTCTGCTCATTTCTGCAAAAGAAGATTACATGGAAATCAAAGATCATCTACCGTACATGTGTACTGCAAAACAGAGGCGAAATCAGTAACCAGTAAATAATATTTAGTAAAAATGAAGTTTTCTGCCGTTCTTTTTGGTAGTCTCATAGTAGCGGGCGCGTCATCGGAAGCAAAAAGATTAAAAAAAAAAACAGGAACTGTGTGTTTCTGAGTGGAAGAGAGAAGCACTCTATTATTTTTCTAAGGAAAATGTCCTTTTTAGCCCTGCTGCAATTCGAGTACGTTTCTTCGCCGTGAAAACTATCTGTAGTATACTGTGCAACGAGGAACTAATGTGCCAAAGGAGGAGAAATGCATAAAAGACTCATATTTTATGCTCGTCATTACGAGAACAGTGATTCCGTCGGGTTATCTGGTAGTTATGTTACAGCTGAAGTGCAGTAATATTACTGGATGTTTCTTCTTTTTTTGGACTTGCTATTTACGAATCGTAGTGAAAAAATTTTTGATTAAGCACTTACACATACTACAATCATCTCACACTCAGACAAAAGGACTTTTCTTAACGAAAACCTCGACTCAAGTCACCCAGAATGACTCTTCACAAAATTCTGCGACCTCAATCATGTGGGTAATTTTTTCTCTACAAAACAATCCTTAAAAAACCGAAACTAACATGCTTAAGCCATCATATTACTGGGTGCTTTTGTCAGCAACTACAAAAAAAAACTTTCTGGTCAAAAGTCTCATTCTAAGGGGGATTACGATGAGTAGTTGAAAACGTATAACGTTGCGCATAGGGTTCTTACTGACATGCACAGCAATCATCCTTCCATGGAAAAATATTATAAATGCAGTATAGCCGTAACAATAACAGTAAAAATGCATTAAGATTGATCGTATTCACTCTGTTGCCATTTGATGACATTTTACCAGTTCGTAGGGGGCCACGCATGCCGCAAAAGTGTAGCTGAAAAGTGGCTTCGACCTTTATTATGGAAGTTATTATTACAACTGTTTAAAGTACGAGCAATGCGAAAATAAAAATGGAAAAGTAGAAAAAAAAGTAAAAATGGAAGCGTCGAACTGTACATCAATCCTTCACAGAATCCAATTCGAAATCACATTCGAAAACATTAAACTTCAAAAACTGGTCAAATTTAACTATACTATACGATCATAATGGAATAAGATAACGTCTAACAATCTTAATTTGACAAAATGTTTAACGCTTTGGTTAGAATACAATATATTCGTATTAGAATGCGTGAGGTGAGGATTGCATGTCTTGATCCAACTTCTTTCGATGATATCCATGAATAATTCTTATTCATGGATATCATCGATTCCTTGAAAAGTTATGGCGAACGAAGATTCCGCTTCGGGCAAGTTCGGGCTCTTGACTACCTTACAAATCCTTTTTTGACCGTGGCTTTTACGAAATTCCAATCTAAACAAAATCAACACATCCCGCTAAAAATGAAATCACTAGCAGTGTTTACAGATGCTAGTAGCATAACAATTGAGAAGCACCTGTTAAAGGCAGCATATCACGAAGCTGATGATGTTGGTGTCTCTGTGGGTAAGCATAGGGTTCGGGTGTAATTTACGAGTATGAGCGTGAGCCCGCTCAATTCCTCAATGAGGATACCTCATTGATTTCCAAACGCTCGCTCGTAAATGCAGAGCATGCACAAGGGTGGGGCGTTCTCGTTTACCAAGTGTAACGAACGCTGTTTAACACGGCATTTTTTTTAGGACGATAAGAAGAAATTGAACGAAAATACGCTCAAACATAATCTACACTCCGAACTCTATATTTGCTCACAGAGGTCCCAATTTTGACAGTTTCCTGATACGCTGTCTTTAATCTTGCATTGATTGTGATTTGTCTACTTTAGGTATGATCAAACTGTAAGCCGTTCAGAATAATATTACTGAACTGCATTAGGGAGAGGTAGTAGCAACGGGAAGTTAAGTAGAACTCAAACAATAAAATCTGGTCTACTGACCGTGTAGTGCTCATATGAGCAACTATATTGCCGCCTATTGGCCTATTTCCTTCCGGCTGTATCGTAAAGATTTGATCCACATCAGCCGTGACCTGGAAAAAAAACACTTCTGACATGAAAATGAAAAAAAAAACCTGAATTGCCAGAAAATCATAGAGGTAGCATTTATTATGAACTCAGAACTGGCTTTAAGGTTTTATTGCAGTGATGTGAATGAATCATCTAACAATCACCTGATTGGTTATCAAAATCGCCACACCGAATTCTCCTGCGAGCTTGACGAGCAATCGCATCATTCTAAAGGGAAGTCCTAATTTGAAAGACCCTAAGAAACTAGTAACAAGCAGAAAATTCTCTCACTTAGCAAGAGCCATTTGTCGCGCAACCAGCTCTTGTCTGGCAGGATAATCAGTTCTAAACAACTGTTGTAAATTTTAATACTTAATATTTCTGATGGAGTCTCTGAACGGCAATACCTAAAAAGGCGAGTGGCGCTATCCACAATAAGCAGAGCGTAGCCGTTTTCGACCATCTTAGCGGCTGCAAAATTAAATTAAAATTAAAACCGGAAACCATCATAAAAAGTGTAGCACACAGGAATCAAGACGTAACTTTTATGACCCGTTTTCTCCATTTCTTTTTCTCAAAATAAATGAAACACGTACAGCAGTTTTGAAGTGTACGTTTCTCATCTGTGACAAAGTGATTCAAATGAGAAGTAATGGCGCACTTTTGTGAACTAGGTTCTGCAAAGAAATTTCCCCTATCCTCTTTAACAATTCCAAACCATTTCCATTCCCTACAAAATCGTCACTGTGGTTATCTACAAAAGTGTCTCACAAGATAAAACCTCCGTTTTAGGCTGCCCGCAGAAAAAGTGTCTCACAAGATGGAATCCCCGTTTCAGGCTGCCCGCAGAGTTCCGAGCAGCGCAGGTTTGGCGGTTCTGCGCTTTGATGGTTCTTGAGAGCAGCGTTGTGAATAGTGAATAATCGCCGAACCGCGGCGCCCGTACCGCTCTGAACTCTGCGGGTAGCCTTATGAGTTAACTACTCCGTTTGAAGCAGAAGCCCGATCAGGGATCCAGAAGAAAGAAGTCCAAGCAGAAGCCGATCAGGGATCCAGAAGCGAGAAGTCCAAGCAGAAGCCCGATCAGGGATCCAGAAGCGAGAAGTCCAAGCAGAAGCGATCCAGAAGAAAGAAGTCCACGCAGAAGCCGATGAGAGATCCAGAAGCGAGAAGTCCAAGCAGAAGCGATCCAGAAGAAAGAAGTCCAAGCAGAAGCCGATCAGGGATCCAGAAGCGAGAAGTCCAAGCAGAAGCCCGATCAGGGATCCAGAAGCGAGAAGTCCAAGCAGAAGCCCGATCAGGGACCCAGAAGCGAGAAGTCCAAGCAGAAGCGATCCAGAAGAAAGAAGTCCAAGCAGAAGACGATCAGGGATCCAGAAGCGAGAAGTCCAAGCAGAAGCACGATCAGAGATCCAGAAGAAAGATGTCCAAGCAGAAGCCCGATCAGGGACCCAGAAGCGACAAGTCCAAGCAGAAGCCCGATCAGGGATCCAGAAGCGAGAAGTCCAAGCAGAAGCCCGATCAGGAACCTAGAAGCGAGAAGTCCAAGCAGAAGCCCGATCAGGGATCCAGAAGCGAGAAGTCCAAGCAGAAGCCCGATCAGGGATCCAGAAGCGAGAAGTCCAAGCAGAAGCCCGATCAGGGATCCAGAAGCGAGAAGTCCAAGCAGAAGCCCGATCAGGGACCCAGAAGCGAGAAGTCCAAGCAGAAGCCCGATCAGGGATCCAGAAGCGAGAAGTCCAAGCAGAAGCCCGATCAGGGATCCAGAAGCAAGAAGACCGAGCAGAAGCAGCGCAAACGGAGCGGAGTCCATGTCCAGGACGTCAGCAAAGATCAATACGACCAGCTGAATAAGGACGTGCAAATGTTCGTGTCCTACGAAGAGGTGGGCCGCACTTTCGCTTAGTGGTACAAGAGGTACGGCCCGGTCATCAGGGGTTCGGTCTTGCTGGATAGCAAGAAGCGAGATTTGATCCTCATGAAGCTGGACGAAGATGCATATCGCAAATATGCGGATGACATATTACCGAAACGAGTTCCGCACGAGATCGATTTCGAGACGACGGTCGCGAATCTGGAGAAGCTTTTCGCGTCAAAGAAGACGCTGATTCGATGACGGTACGAGTGTCTCAGGATAAACTGTCCGCCGCTGACGGCCAGTTATGTATCATTCCGCGACTACACTAACATGATCAAGCGGATAGACGAAGACGCTCGACTGAAGGAGCTGGACTACACAGCACTGAAGACGCTGAAGTTCGTAGCAAGACTTCAGGATTCATCGCTTCGTGAAGTTCGTCTCAGAATGCTCTGTCGACTGGATACGCACACAGAAGATGCGCCGTTGACGATGGAAGTTGCTGAATGGGAGAACTTCACCGCATTGAAGATGGACAACACAGACATGGAAGGAAGTCATGATGTCCATGTCCTGCACAAAAAGAATGTGAAGTGCTTCAATTGTGGAGGACCGCACTACAGAAGCACATGTCCGCTTCTCTCCTCCAGCACTGGACAGAAGATGCGACAGAGACCAAGAAGACGATCCAACCGTCGCAAGAAAAGTCAGTGCAAGAACGTTGTCACCTTCGCCGCAGAGAACGCTCGAACCTACCTCGATTTAAATATCAGGGGACGTTCTCTACGCTTGCAGCTCGACACAGGCGCAGATATCACGTTGGTATCACATCGAACGTGGAAAAAGCTCGGATCTCCACCCTTGAACCCTGTATCATGCCAGTCAAAACGGCAGATGGATCACCGATGAAGATTGATGGATGATTCTCCACAGACTTCTTTGTCAGAGACCAGACAACAGGGAAGAACATCCTGGGTAATGGAACTTGTTACGTCACCGAAGGCACGAATCTGCTAAGACTGGAGTGGTGTACTCAACTTCCAGCGTACAAGGAGTTGAAAGACAAATACCACTGCCGAATAGTGTCTAGAGAAGAAACAAACCGAGAGGAAATTATCGCAGGCTTGAAGAAGCAATACACAGAAGTGTTCAAGTGCGGACTTGGCAAATGCGTCAAGACTAAAGCGAAGTTGTTGTTGAGGGACAACGCAGTACCTGTTTTCAAGAAGAAGCGACCAGTGCCCTATGACTATGTAGTTCATGTAGTTGTGTATATTCTGTTATTGCCATTGCATGTAATTACCATGTGTTGAGAGGTTCTCATTCACCAGCCCAACGTACGTAGCAATGTTTGGCACAGTTGCCCGAGTTTAAATTTGGGTAAGTACACGGTCCAATAAACCATCTTCACAACTCAAGCAAGGACACAACAGCCACTTTGGTCGCATAATATATCCTGTTATGATGAAGCAACATGGCGCAAATCACACCTTTTCCGTCTTTATGGAGCAGGACACCGATAGATTGAAAACTCAAAGTAATGCGTCGAGATGACTGGTATCTGTTGTTTTAACCATGACTTTTGTAATTAAGAATTCTTCATGTTCACATTCTTTATATAGAGTTAGTTTGACGTGGCTGCAAAATTCTCTACGTTCAGCTGTTCCTATATTCGTGAGCGACATCGATATAACACCGCACCGTTTGATAATAACTGTAATTTTATGTCTAGAATTCCCTAATTGGAATATGACCCGAGTTTCACTTTACTTTTCCCATGCAGTAAAGCTCCTTGACAAGCTTGTAAAAAAAATGAAATGAGCTCTTTGAATTGATTCGTTAGCACATAGGTCCAGAGTCTGGATCACCAGATTATGGAGAAGCGAATTTCTCAAACATTTAGCGGTGCAATTCAATTCCACTGTTATCGTCGGTTAGTCGCGAGGCTACGTGGCGCGTCCCGGGCGGCGGATAGAGGGTTAATCGCGGACTAAAAACGACCTTGTACCTGCCCTGAGATGCAGGTGGATTCAAGGGATGGACTCCCTATTTCTGCTGAGGTAGGACTGACTCATGACATCCATCCAACAAATAAGCTCCACATGTTCACTCCGGGAGAACGCAAGTTCTGCCAAAAACTCATGGGGCTAGAGGCTTGCAACCTGCGCATGGATTTAAAAATTTTTCGTATGTCACAGCAATAGAAAAAAGTCTCCTGATTCTGGAGGGAAGTCTGGTACGGTAGCGCCAGGAAGGACGGGATTGCAGGAGTCATATAGGCTGCCGGAACGGAAAAGGATTAGGATGACGATCTGTACTTATAACGCACGTACGCTTGCATCGGAAGCGGCCATCGAAGATCTGATTATGAAATCCAAGAAAATTAAGTACGACATCATCGGACTGACCGAGACGAGACGAAATGCCGTATACGAAACTGGAGAAGTACTGTTTTTAGGAACATGCGACAGCAGAGGTGTTGGTGGAGTTGGCGTCCTCATCAACACGAGTATGGCAAAGAACATCGACTCTTTCGAACAACTTAGGACCCGAATCGGACGTCTGCAGATGAGAAGATGTGGTCCAACACCAGCTTTGACTATCTTCGTCGCTTACACTCCAACATCAAGCTACGACGAAAAAGAAGTCGAAGCTTTCTACATGGACCTGGAGAAGTTCTACCGAGAAGATCATGCCTTCTACAAGGTCATAATTGGCGATTTCAACGCCAAAATTGGCCCAAAAAGAACGCCGGAGGAACTTCACATCGGGACCCACGGCCTTCAATGGAATGACCAGGGGGAGAGGCTCTCCTACTTCATCATGACGACTAAGACCATCCTTGGGAACTCGCAATTCCAGAAGCCGTCCTCTCTACGGTGGACGTGGGAGTCACCCGGTGGAGGGTACCGTAATGAAATAGACCACATCATCGTCAATAAAAGGTTCTGCCTGACGGACGTCGCTGTTGTACCAAAGTTCTATACCGGATCGGACCATCGCCTCCTCCGAGGAAGATTTTCCTTCACAAGGAGAGCAGAGAGAGCCGCCAAGTTCAGATGGAGAAATCCCAGGACTATCATCAACTGGGATCTCTTCGCAACGTTAGCCGGCTTTTGGGAAGATTCCGCAATGGACAACATCGACAAAGAATATGACCGGCTCGTTGAACACCTTCACAATTGCACGAAGAAGGCTAAGAGTTTTAAAACCACCAAGAGACGCCTGTCACTTGAAACGTGGAGCTGCACGAGCCGCAGGTAACCAAGAACTCACGTCCGAGCTCGCAAGGCTTTGCAAAGAGACGCTGAAGGAAGACCTTAAAAAGAGAAGAGCAGAAGTGCTGGCTGAAGCTGCAGAGGCGGGGAAAAGCATCTGCCCGTGGAGACTTCGCCAGTCGCAAGACGAGTGTGACTGCTCTCCGCAACCCAAAGTTAACAACCATTGCATCGAAAAGGGGAATGGAGAAAATCATCTACGACTTCTACTCTGATCTCCGGCAAGGTTCTTTACACATTACCTGTTGGAATGCAAGGTTCCTAAACAGTGGAAGACCAGCAAGACCTCGTTGTTGTATAAAAAAGGAGCTCCACATGACATCAGCAACTATCGCCCAGTCTGCTTACTGTCCTTCATCTAAAGGCTCTCTACGAGAGCGATCCTTAATAGGATTGAAAGTCTTGGATGAAGAACAGCCGTGCGAGGAAGCAGGATTTCGAAAAGGATTCAGCACGATTGACCACATTCACACTGTTTCGAAACTCATCGAAGTATCACGAGAGTACAAGATGCCGCTCTGTCTCACCTTCATCGACTTGAAGAAGGCCTTCGACTCAGTTGAGATGGAAGCGGTCGTGGAAGCCTTGGACAACCAAGGCGTCCCTACTCAGTACATAAAGGTACTTCGACAGTTGTACAGTAACTTCACGACCGGGATTTCGCCATTCTACAAGAATATCATCATTGAAGTGAAGAGGGACGTCCGACAGGATGATACAATCTCACTAAAAATATTCACAGCCACACTCGAGAACGCGATGCTAAAGTTGGAATGGGACGACATGGGGGTGAAGGTTGAAGGTCCACAGCTACACCATTTGCTGATGACATCGTATTGATAACACCTAACATCAGCCAAGCGGAACGAATGCTGACCGAATTCGACGAAACATGTGGATGCATAGGTCTTCAGCTGAATCTGCAAAAGACGATGTTCATGCGGAACGGATGGATCTCGGATGCCCCATTCACGCTCAGCGGAACGAACATATCCGGATGCACCAGTTACGTTTATCTGGGCCGGGAATTGAGCATGATGAACGACCTAACCCTCGAGCTGGGCAGGAAGACACGGGCGGCTTGGGGAGCGTATAAGAGCATCGAACACCCGGCTCCGTGCTCACCTCTTCAACACCACCGTACTCCCTGCTTTGACCTACGCTTCGGAAACCTGGACATTTCGCAAGCAGGAAGAGAACGCGGTGAGCGTCATTGAACGCGCAACTGAGAGTGACGCTAGGAGTATCCCGTTTCGCGCAAGTGAAGGACGAGATTCTCTCCTACGCCAGCGATAGAAGATTAGAGACGCCGCCGCCTTTGCCAAGGAAAGTAAAATAAGGTGGGCCGGACACCTGATGCGCTTTAACGACAACCGTTGGATCAGGGCCGTGAGCGACTGGGTTCCCCGCGATATTAAGCGCACTACAGGAAGACCGCCGACCCGATGGTCAGATTTCTTCACGATGTCCTTCTAAGAAAATTATGATGTTCTTCGTGTCCCACGCGAAAGGAGGAACCACTGGGCGACTCTCGCACGCGATCGAGACAAATTACTGAATTACTGGCGTCCGCTCGACCAGTTCGAAAATCAACGGGAGTCAAGGTGATGGAGGTGATTTAATTCCACAGTCGTAGACAAAAAAAAAGCGAAAGTCATTCCTCCGCAAATACAGTCGTCACACGGCTATGTCACTTGAAGGTGACAGTTTTCAGAATAGGTTGACTTCAGTTCATGACACCGTGAAGGATTATCTCAATATTCGTCCTTTCATGCTGAAGTAAGCCCACACCAAAATCATCGATTAGAAGTGAATTGTTTGAAGAAAAAAGAAACAAAGAGACACTGCTGGTCGCTAGTGATTGTCGAGTTCTCCTAACGGATGATGTAGCATTCAGTGTGAAGCGATCCAATCAGTTAAAACATCGGCTGCACTTCTCTTAAGAAACGTTCTTCAAAGTCTGAACGTTTAATCACTAATCACAGTTCTTCTCGCTGTTGTGAAGATGCGAATAGGATCGAATAGGATCTAATCTAAATCTACCACCTTCAGGACATCGAGGGTTTTCGAGAAAAAAAAAGGCAAAATCAGCGCTAAACTCCACATTACCGAGATTCTTTGGAAGAAAGTTAACTAGTTAGTTAAGATTCACAGTGCCAAAGTCACTTCGGCTTCATTCAGGAGCCACTTATTATGCCCAAAAGAAAGTGCTACTATTAGACTTATTTCCTATTCCCTACAAAAAAACTTCTTTATACGTGGTCTCTTTTTATACATCTTCGGAAGGAAATATGAAGGGCACAACTCCAAAACGGTGACGCCATTGTAAGTATTTGGAACAAATGACTGACAAATTCCACCAAAATCAATATTCTTGTGACAAGATCACTGGCAAGTTAAATCAAACTCTTTTGCTTCACTCAGCGCCCCCATAAAGATACGATATATAGAAAGTACTAGCTTTGAATTTCTTCGTTCTAGGTCATTGAACTCATGCGCACTTCTACTGAGATTATCAGAACTGTCAAAAATGACGAAAAACATACTTTCTCGAGTGCGCCTACAACATAGTGTCGTTGATATCGTGTCCATGCAAATATACCTAAGACTTATGCAAAATGAATTTGATTATCCTTCCTAACGTACGATCCCTCGTTGGTAATTTCCAAAATGCCGCATCACTTTACAATAGGCCTTCTTTCATAATTTAAATGAACAGTACAAACCGGCGGAGGTTAGTAATGAAGTCTGATGATCGGAATTAAAACACTTGGCAAACGCAATATTATCCAAGACCTTTCTGGCCTCTATTCCATATCTGCAAATAATTTGTTTGAGCCAACATCAAATAAGTAATCGGCTCAATACTAAACAGATTTTTGCATAACGATGAAGGGAATAATACAGCACCAAGAGAATTTTCAAGGAATACTCGCCACCTGTCTAAAAATAACTACATATGTAAAAAAGCATTTAAGAAAACTGGAACCAAAATTAGCCCACCGCTGTGCGATAGAAATCAACCGCTCCGGTCTGAATGACCCTTCCGTGTCGATCCAGATACATTTTCCTAGAAAACCAAAAACTAATTAACACAGCCTAGAAAAGTTGAGAACTCAAGTGTTTCCATATATGTGAACTGCTATTGATATAACTGTACTCTAACAAGTTGAGAAAACAGAAGATTCACCATCCGCTCCCCCCATGGACACAGGCAGCTGGCAAATAACTGCCAAAGAATGGCAGAGGTGGCTTTTTCCTGCACCAGACTCACCAAAAACCTGTAGATTAGCCAGGAGTGGATCGATGTAAAAAAATGTTGAAAACCAAAAACCAACATCTGCTGACCTCAGTTATTTGACGACTTTCAATTCCGCCGCCAATAACTGTATCTAATGTAAGGGATCCGGTGCGGATCTTCAAAATATTTTTACGTTTCTCGTACACGTCCAACGCAGTCGAGAAACCCATATCGACAAATTTCATACATTTTTGCTAGAAAATTAAAAAAAAAACGAAATCAGATCGTCAGCAAAAAGTAAAGACCTAGGAAAAAAAAACAAGGATCACCAATATATTTTCTGCTTCCTTATCACCGATTCCTTCAATACATGCGATTTCTCTCGTTGCTGAATGAGCGATTCTCTCTATCGTATGGAATCCTGCCTCTTTCAATCGAATTATTTCTTCTGTCCCAACCCCGACTTGCTGAACAGAAAAAAGACTGTTTTTGTTTCAAAATGATTTGAAAACGACGAAGATTAGAAACCCGAAGCCTTTCTATAGCAAGGAATGACTCCTTCTTATCACTCGGGTCCTTTGCGAAACTCTGGTTCATCTTTGGCTCTCTAGTAGCTGAGTACTGATGGGGCACTAACGCCGACATCTAAAACAGAAGAGCCGAAGTCGACGATAAAACGAAAGGAACACTTACGTTTGAGTTTTTTTACATAGAAGAAAGCTGCACAGGAAGAAATTAACAGTCTACGAATTCTCATCAGTTAAATACCTGTTCTTCACTCCTCACAAACATAAAAGAGAAGAAGAGGCAAAAGGGCATAATTTAAAGGAAAAGAAATGGACAAAGAGGGGATACTAATAAATGACGAAATAAAAACTCAAGCGAACGAGTATATAGCTTCACCAAAACTCATATTCAACTAATGAATGAAATCCTCTCGTTCAGATGGTGACATAAACCATTTCCAGAGTGATCTGAGAAGTGAAGAAAGAACTTTAGTTTATGTTTGCGTCATTCAATTGTTCTTGAAAAGTAGACACAACTGTAAGAAAATATTACGAAATGAGAACTAACAATTCTCAATTCGCACCTATTCCTTGCAAATACCTTTCCTTTCCAACTCTCGGTAGAAAAACAACAAAACCACCAGATTAATACAAAGTGAACATCTTGTTCGGACCATCTAACATCGACGCAACTGTCCAATCAAAAAAAAAAAATTCAAACATGTCCCGCAATAAGCGACTGCTCACACAGGAAAACTAAAAATTTTAGTCCCGTAGTCGTAGTGTAGAGTAATAAACGTAATAAAACTGCACACGTTTTTTTTCGCCCTCCAAGTGTGAACTCTACTGATCAGCTAAGCAATTAAAAAGGATAAAGTGTCTGGCATCAATCAAAAGTTCTGCCCTTTAATCCTCCCCAGACAAGTTGGGTAGTAATCTATCAACCCCGGAAAAATGAAGCAGTAGGTTGGCTACGGCGGTTTCGAACCATCGAACGTATTGTCGCAATGTTGCAATGTCAAAGGCAGTATACCACGAATATGGCGTGGTACGGATTTCACGTGGGCAGTTCCTCTATGGGGTCATAAATCGTGGGCAATGGGGTGATTCCGTTCATTTCATCCTGATCGCCGTGAAAAGCGGCCCGGAAGATGTGGTGCATGCACAAGGGTGGCGCGCTCCAATCGAACTCGTCGTTTCTGGGACGTTGTTTTCTACGTTCTAGATCGAAGAAACATGAACTTAACTTATAGAACTTGTCCTAGAAAACAATGTCCGTACTCGTATAAGAATCACTATCGAACTGCTTCCCTATTGTATTTAGTATCACCCACCACGGATGATACTAAATACAATAGGAAAGCAGTTCGATTCTATTGTTTCAGAGTGCCCCCCACCCCACCCCAAATACATTTTACCAGCATTGCGCTAGGTAACAGTAAACAGCAAAAGCGAGCCCGATCCCTCCGCTCACAATTCAAGTTCCAAATAAAAGGATAAAGGATAAAGTCACTGGCGTAAAGTCGCAATCCTTTTGGGATGCGCCGACGCGTTTTAATGCAATTCGCAATCGTTGAGGTTTTGGAACGCATGTAGGCCTATACAATGACTTACGGGGGTCAGCCGATAATCAAGTCAGTGTTTTTATCTCTCAGACAGGTCTGGTACCAATTTATCGTACCCCAGCGGGCTAAAAGGCTTGGTTTGTAATAGGGCGGTTTCGAACCATCGACTGTGTGGCTACAACGGACCTCTAGTCGACTGCGTCACACCCGCCAAGTTCCAAATGCTTCCATTTAAACTAAAGAAAATTCGCAACATGGTTCCAACTAAAGCTCACCCATGCTGCTACGCGACCCCCCGTGCAGCTGTCTAACTAGATTTAGATGAGACCTTCTCATTCGCTGTTACAGTACGAGTCCGCTAGCACAGCTCGATCCTAGCGCGGCAGAGTGGCCCACACAACTATCTTAACACCGCGAACTCCAGACAAAAAACTTCACACCCCGGAGATTTCCAGACATCATAACATCTGATTCGTTACAGTTGACTATTAATATCAAGAAAAGCAGACGTGAAGTGCACACTGGCACGTTTAAATTTTGTGTTGCCGCTTATGTGTAGTTGCGGAAAATACTGTGAGATTAACGCTGAAGTTCTAAGTCATCGCTTTCGCGGCACTTCTCGTCCTGCTATTCTTCTTAGTGCTTTCCTTGTGTCGCTGTCGTCGCCCATATTGTCTTTTGACATTTTTTTTCCTTGATTTTAGACATGCAGTTCATCATTAGTAATTGGAAGTCACGTGTGGGAGGACCAGTTGATGCGAGTGTGTTATTCTACTATTTTCCACATGATGTTCTTAATAGTTTATTTTTGTGTATAGTCTGCTGTCTTTGCGGTTTCCTCTCCGCAACTTTACTTGAATTAGGCGCATTCCTCAAATCGTTGCGATCATCACGCTCACCTGCGAAGGAAAAGGAAGTACTAATTGATTTATTTGATGACTGGGACGTTCTCACAAACACTTGGTTTGAGGTGGTTACTGCCACAGTGGTTGTACATTCATGTAAGAGGTCTTCGTTCTTTCTTTTAGGTTGCCGACTGCGCCAGTTTTAGTGAAGAACTAGCTGAAGATAAGTCGTTTCCTGCTCGACAGAAAGCCGTATTATTGGCTTCCAAGGTTTGTTTTGATTAATAGACACCACCTGTAGTTCTGTTTTGGCATATTCTCATCATCGGGGGCATTTTCAGGTCGCGTTCTGCTTGGAGGACTACGAGAATGCCCTAAACTTCGCCTTAGCTGCTGACACCCATTTCAAACTTACTCCTAGGCCAAAGTCAAAAACTGTTGGGGGGGAAAAGGATGATGAGGTTTCTGCTCAACTTTCTTTGTGATCTAATTTTTTTTAAATGTCAATACTTACACATTTAAAGTGTTAGTGATCGGTTGATAGCGTTTGTTTTCAACCCTGTTTTTTTCTCTGGTAGAGTAACATGCCCGTAAGTACTGAATTGGTGAACTAATATTTCTCATTGATCTTGAGTACAACTGATTTTTTTGAGTAGACGCTGAAACCCTGCTGTTAACAATATTACTGCATCTTCTGTTTTAATATTCCTTTGGAAATGGAAGATTAGTAAAACTAGGTAGTAAATAGCCCGTCTAGTTCGGCTTGACATTTTTCCACCTAGGACGACGAGGGTAAACCTTATTTTGTATTCAGTGATTCTACCAACCTTCTTAATTGGGAAGTTAAAGTACAACTTTGGGGTTCTCGTACCCTGACTCCGGCAATGCGATCGGCAACGTACACGTCCAGGACGTTCTGCCCCTTCAAATCCTTGGTATATTCCTCTCTATCATCAGCGTCGCAGGTAACATCAGCGCATCCCAATCGCTTATCTTCTTTGTCAATCCTCATCGGTCGATCTGCAGCTCCAGAGTTTATGCTAGTTATGGGTCTCCACGACTGTTCCTGAAGATAGAGGAGAAAATTTGTCGTTTTGTTTGATTGGGGTGGGATGGTTTCGATTTATTTACTAAAGTTTGAGTGAAACCACTTACTACCAGGGTACATCCGCTCTATGGAATTTCTTCTTCAAATGAGCGAGAAGCGTCAAAAATGTTTGAATGCAATGTGCCAAATGTGTACAACAATAAAAAGTTGTCCTGTACTTGTACAACACACATCTTTCCTTGAGATGTGGCCTAAGCAAAAGTTTGAGGGATTTTCCAATTGTGCATATTTTCCTCCGCGGTTCTCTCTGCAGTATTGGTAATATGCTTGAAGCTTGAGGAATGCAGAGGACTTCTGTCAGATTTGATGTTGGGTTTTATCACATTGTAACAATGGTAAAAACAAGACTAAAATGTTCAGGAGTTTGCTCCCTGAGCTGCTGCAAAACACTCACTCAGTGCTAACAAAATCAGCTGTCTTGATGAATTGGTGAAACGTGCATCCTGTGATGCGTCCTTCGCTGAGGATGGTCTCCCTCTGCGTCACATATATTCCTTCTTTCCTTTTTCTCACCTAACTCGAACGCGCAGCACGACTACCGGATTGCCGGTAATAAATATCGTTGTCATTGCCATTTAGAGACAGTGTTGGCAAAAATTTCTCATGCTAGGGTACTTTTTTTTAGTAGTGAACAGAAATGGGGACGATGTTTGCGATTATTATTGTAGAAGTACGAACCACCTACAAATTCAGAATGTGTTAGCTTCTAAATTGATAAGTCTGATGGTTTTGGGCAATATTTTTATGCATTTGAAGGGAGTTATGAGTGTGAGTATGTGTTTCGTTGTGATAGTTGTAAGCTATGTCCCTTGTGACCTCTACGAGATGCTGATGAGAACCCAGTAGCGAATGTTCTCCGATTTTGGCCATCATCGTTGTAAAATCTATCGAACACATGCGGGTATTTTTGTGTCACCATATTTGTGTTTTTGTTTGGTGTTTCTAGTCTGAGATTCTCTTTCTCGATTTTTCTTTCTTAGAATCCGTTATACTAGGATTACAAGAAGATTTAAGATTACTCCTAGCTTTTCAAAGTAAGAGCATTCTTTAACATTCATACAAAGGCAGAAATTGGAACAATCACCACATTCGGTACGTTTTTGATCACACATAGAACGTCTTCTAATATGCTTTGAAAAGGAATTGCTTGAAAAAGAGTAACAAGTGGTTGTTCTGATTCTGATGTACACATTTAGTGCAGTTGTCAGTTTTCACTTTAGGCGACGCAAATCGATTTCTACAGCAGTTTGTGAATTTTCATGAAGTATGCATCCTTACACCTTTATTCCAGTATGTCAACAAGATCATTGAAATTGCCATTGACGCCTACAAGAACGTGAAAAATAGTGAAGGAAGAACGAACGCTCGTTTGTAGGCTTTAATCAATAGGATATTTCAGCGGAATTTAGATAAGGTTTGTTATTAGTTTCAATTTTTCAGTTTCTCTTAATAGAACTACCTTCATTGATAAAGGTACACTGCACCTTCTCTTACCTGCTAGGTCACTGCATGCTTTCATAGTGTTTTTCTCCTTACAGTGTTGCCTAACTATATCACATGCTTTACCTTTGGGCAAGGGACTCCATTCGCAAAATGCATAAAGAAAAATGTTGGGATTCAGTTGAAGGACAAAGGTGTTGAGATGATGTAAGGAATCGAAAAGGCGATTATGTTTCTCCTCGTCCTGCCGGTGCTGTGCATTGGGGTGAGCGGCATAAGAGATCTGAAAAAGTTGTGATTATGATGTGCAGAGGCCATTCTTTGGTAAAATTCATTTTAACGCTTTGATGCTTTGATGAGAAACGCAGAATGTGTGCTGGTTATGTTGAGTTGAAAATAGCTCATACGTTTTTTAAACTTAAAAATGCCTGTAGAAATAAAACTTTTTGGCAAGGTGTTATTCTGTTTCGAAGAAAATTTTTCGCCCAACACGAAGGTAATTTTCTAGTTTTTAAAAACTTCATTTTTTTCGGATCGCTATTGGAAATTTTGTGTATTAGGATGAAGCCATTTCAAGACAATGGTTTTTTCTTGCATTTGATCGAAACTCTAAAGACACTGAAGTTGAGATTGGTGCCTATTTGTATTGGACTGAGAGAAATTTCATCTTTTCCAGGTTTTTTTTTTGACGAGAAAAGACTCAGCAGGCCAATCAGTGACATGCTCTCCATTTTTGATCTTTACATCGTTTCCAAGGGCTTCCAATCATCGTTCAACTTGTTTTTTCTTAATATCTTATATTGGTTCTTCTCATGTTTTTTCTTTTATTTCATGTTCTTGATGTCTTTTTTTTTTGTTTTTTTTTCAAGTTTTTACGACTTACTTGGTACCATTCATACTCTCTTTGTTCACTTGACTCTCTGTTTCAATGATCCGAAAAGAGAAATTTTAAATGTTATAACTCTACTGTTTTGTATGGCGAGGAATTCCTTATCAAAATCTCTAAGTGATATAGTTACGAAATTTTGCTGATCTAAACAAGTATGCCGCAGTATTTGAGAACAGATAGATAATTTCGAGAAATGTGGTTGACGTATTCGTACTCAGTATACGATTACAAAATTCAGCTGGTAATTTTATGTTGCGTCTAAACTAAAGATGCGTTTGCACCAATAAAGTCGATGAACGGGCCAATACTTGGGAAGAAATTATTCACAACCGGTCTGTTGTATATTGTTTTTTTGAAACTGAGGTCCAACCAACCATCCAACTGCTGAGTCAATTCACCATGTGTCTATTGTCTACTGAACCATACTACCTATTTCTTTTTTGGTTTGGTCTTCAGTGAAACCTTCAATTTCTG